>NC_064578.1:21358000-21661000 GCF_937001465.1 Orcinus orca
TGTGTTTTAGTGTTTTATGTGTTCCCAAAGAAAGCCTTTGTCTTGGCACAGGAGGTATCACCACTGGCTGGGCCAGTAGTTCAGTGGAAGTTCTGGGATTCAAGCAGTTCTGGAGGTGGTATGTGAAGGAGGCCTAGGGAGTGCTGGAGTGTCCTGGACAGTTGTGCCGAAGGCATGAACATTCCCAGTGTGCTTGCTTTCTCAGCTGCCCAACCCACACCTACCAAAGTTCTTTATTGCAAAAGCATTAAAGCCAATAGATTGTTCTCTGTTTCTAAAGCAACCACACTAATGTAATCTCTTTGTTTTGCAATTGCTCATTCAGTAAGCCATCGTTTATTAGACTCCTGGGAGTTTGCAACCCTGGAACAATTGTTTCTCTTGTTGATCAGGTCTCATTTGCCATTTTGCAGACAGGCAAGTTTATTTGCTTGTAACACATCCAAAATGATTAGCTGTTTACCTGGCAGGTTGACCATGACTATCTACGACTTTAATCACTGATTTTCCCCTGAGACTGACAGTCTTAAACTAAGCATATCTTTACATGATTATGGGGTGTTTTCTTGGTTTCCCCCATGCAGTGCCTTGGCAGAATCAGACAAACCGGCATTGGATTCCTCTGCCATTTATAACAGTGAATTGTGGCAAGTTTCTCAAACTCTGTGAAATTCAATTTCCTAATATGCAAAATAAACATGATGACAGTTAAGTCATGGGTTGTTTTGATGATCACATGAGACAATGCATATGAAATAACCAGCACTTATTAGTTTCTCAGTATAGATCAAGTAATCTCTATACCTTTCATGTTTAAATTGTAAGTACTTGAAGATGGGCACTCATTTCTGACACTCATTTTATTTATCTATAGCATGTGGATAATATTTACCTTAAATGGGTCCTATGAAGATTAAATAGAATGGTACATTAGCAGTGTCTAACACACATTAAGTACATGCTAATTGTTATCTGAGCAGTTTTATATATTTGAGGGAAAAAATCAATAGATGGTTTATCCTGATGTTGACAACAATGACAGCAGTGTTGATGATAAAATAGTCCCTGAAATTATCATTAACTTTTCCACAGTCTGTTTCAGGAAAGTTTATGTAACTTCTCTTTCCTCTTTCCCATATTCAATTATCCTATTGAAGTAACCACAGAACAGTTTTCATATTCTTTCTCTCTTCTCCTCAAATGTATGAACTCTAATCCAAACTTTTCCCTCACGCTTCCTTTTAGGAGCTGGAGTTGTAATTCTTCATCTCTGATTGGTGATTACAGTCAATTCTTGATATCCTTAATTGCCTTGTTTTCTGCTCTACTGCAAATGCAGAAACATTTTCCATTCATTTCCTAAACAGAGTTTCTTTTTTTTTTAAAAATTAAATATAATGTTCAGCAGCACAGTCTATTTCATTTCTCTTCTCCAATAAAGCCTATAATAAACATTATCCTGCTTTAACAGATAAAAAGGAGAGAATATTTACAAAACTCCTACTATGTGCCAGGCACTCTACCAAGGTCTTTGAGAACATGATTGCATTGTTCCTCCAACTGCCCTGGGATATAATTATCATCCCTTTTATTTATTATATTTCTCTGTCAAGTCCTCTGACTGGAAGTTTACTACAGTGATGACCATGCCCCGCTACCTCCCTGAAGATGATTTGACAGACAAGAGAGTTTAATCACACTTAAGACATTCTGACAATAAGAGAATAGCACTTTGCATGCCAGGACACTGACAATTGTCTGTCCAACAGTGACAGAAGAAAAATTCTATCCAAACCAAATTGAAAGTTACCTCCTCCTTTCCCCTCTTTTCCATTACATGTGAGGAAGACAAACTAGAACTTGCAACTCCAGCAAACACTAAGTAGAACCAAGGTTTACATCATAGGAGGAGCCTGTGGATCTTCACACTTTCCATACTGGGGTTTCCAAGTAGGTTCTTATCAGCCCTGAAGCCTGATACATTGCAGGAGAATCTGAGTCAGTTGGGAACACCATAATGATTTAAAATGTGACTTGCAGAATCCAGGGACTTGAATTTGATTTATGACTTTGCCTCTTACTCTCTAAGTGATCTTGGGCAAGTTACTTCCCACGTATGAGCTCTAGCTTTCACATCTGAAAAATAGGGAAAATTGTACCTATCTCATGCAAGGTAAGAAGTTAATGAAAAAACAAAACAAAACACATAGGGCACTCAGCATAGAGCTGATATGTTGCAAAATTCCCACACTTGATATTTCTTATCAATAGTAGCTGAGTAGGCTTATTTTATTTTTCAAGAGTAAACTTTTTGTCTTCTTTTCTCCTTGTAACTGAAGACGACTTATCACTCCCTTCCCTACCTCCTCTGTCTCTCTCTCTCGTTAAAATGGAGGTAATGCAAAGGATGGTTTATAACTGGAAACTGTATTATTTTGAAATATCAGTCAGTGATATTTTATCAGGAGGAATGACTCTCACAAATACTCCCCAAAGAACATTATTTGGGAGGAAAAACAACTGAAGGATGAATTCAGAGTTCTGAGTTGATATTTCTGATGATTAGACTTGTCTTCCCTCTGTTTATATAATGTTGGGTGAGATTTTCAGACAGGCTAGGCATTCCTGGACTTTTGAGTAGGAGACAGCTCTCTGTGATTATCTATAGTGCACTAACTTTCACACACATTTAAATTTTTTTCTTCAGAAAGTGGTTTTCTGAACTTTTATGAAAACACTGCAGATTTATTTAATACATTTTTACACTTTCACTGGAGACAATTTTGGACACAGACTGTATATTCATTTGATTCCGCAAAGAGTGATTGGGGGTCATTGATTGAGCTGTGCTGGAAGTTATGCCTCTCTTGAAGGTTGCGTGTATCCCTGATCACTGAGAGAGGAGTCCAGCTAATCTGCGTGCCTGCTATTTGAGGAGTCACTTCCATCTGGAGCTTCCCCTTCCTGGGGCGATTGATTATCACTTTCTTTATGCATGGGCTGACCCTTGTTAATTCCTACATTGTGAAACTGAAATGAACCATTTGTTTCCTACCCTCCCACTGCAGGGCTGTTTCTTATCATTTATTAGTAATAGCAAACACATTCTGAGCACTTACTATATGGCAGAACTTGCTAAAAGTTTTTCATTCTGTATCTCATGCTTTCACATCTCATAAAAACTCTATCCCTACTTTAGAGATGAGAAAACAGAGGCACAGAGAGGTTAAGGACTTGCTCAGGGTCACATGACTAGGATGTGAACTCAGGTAAGGTGCTTTATTCCCACCCCATCTTTGAGTTGCCTTTATGTCACATGACTCCTGGCTGTATGGGAGGTCTTCAGTAAATAGGTGTACGATTAATGCGTAAATCTGAACTTCTCTGAATCTTTATGGTCTCATTTATAAAATGGAGATAATTATATCCCAACTACTCTGGTCATTCTGAGCATTAAATGAGTTCATGTACCTGAAGAGGGTTAATGGAGGGCCAGGCATACAATGAGTTAAATTTTATCAGCAAGACACTTTTTTTTTAAAGCAAGATACTGGTGTGTTGTGTAACCCTGAGTCTGTCTTTTTAGGCTACGATCACTGGACCCCACCAAAGGATGGTGTAAAAGGGGATTTAGCATTGTAGAAGGCATGCGACAGAGAACTTCACCCTGGGGAAATGGGGGGTGAGTCCCAGGGGCTGTTATATAGAGGAACAGTTCCAATCTTGGAGCACTTATTTGGTTGAGGATTGGCCGCGCTTGAACCTCTTTGTGCGGTTGGAGATAAAGTGGTAGAGAAGGCATCATTAAGGGAATAGATATTCATGGAGTGCCTGCTGTGGGCTGGAATCTCTCATATGCTCACAACAAATCTGGAATGGGGATTAATGGTCCATTTTACAGATGAGGAAACTGTGGTTTCCAAGACGACACAGGCTCTGAGCGGCAAAGGCAGAGTTCTAATGCAGCTGTGTGTTAGGCATCTCTGTTCTTCCCTTTGGAAGGAGGCAGGTCACAGGAAGCTAAAGCAAAGGTCAGCACATTTAATTCTTGCTTAATTTTTGTTCTGTTTGCTTCCCAATTTCTCACTGGAAAATAGCATTCCTGCAAGTGAAGTCTCAGGAAGGAGTCTGGGGGAATGGTCCTGAAGACGGAAAATGCCACAGTGCTTTGTGAGGAGGGGTGAGGAGGGGTGAGAAGGGGAGGAATCTGTCCACTGACTGACTTATGAATGATTATTCAGGGCTGCTCTCTTGTAACAGGCACTGTGGGAGGCCCAGCAGATGAAGGTGATTTGGGGATCCCTGCCCTTCACACACTCAAGATTTTGCTACAGAAACAGACAGATGGATAATTTCTGGGCCATATAAAGGAGCTGGAAGAGAGATATGCATAAATAAAACTAACCCAGCTTTGGATTCAGAAACACCTGGGTTTTAATCATGACTTGTGACTTTTACCAACAATGTGGACTTTGGCAAAATCTTAACTTCTCTGAGCCTCATTTTCTTCATCTGTAGAACTGAGAATAATAAACTTACCTCATTGCAGTATAATGAGGCTTCAATAAATCTGAAAGTAGCTGACAAAATAAATGCTGGGTGTTTTTTTTTCCTATCCTTTTTTGTAACCAACATATAGAAAGATAAAAAAAAAAATAACTGAGCATCGTCCATAAATGAACATAACTTCATTTTCAAATAAGTATTCTGAATTTGACATTATCACTCTATTTGACATATATGGAAACTGAGGGACAGAGAAGTTAAACTACAGCTAAAAGTGGCGAAGTTGGGGTTTGAATTCAGGCTGTCTCACTCTGCAGTCCCTGCATATAATCACACAGTTAGACTCCTGCTCTTGGGTTGAGCAAGGAGTTTGGGACCAACAAGGAAAGTGAGCAGGGGCAGGGAAGGGTACTTCAGGCACTAGTGCCTGCATTGCTAGCATGTATCTGAGAAATGGTAGCATGTTAAAGGCCTTTGGCATAAGGCAAAGGCATCACTTGCTGAGCTATGTTATATGGACGTCGTTGCAAGCAAGAGTGGAGGAGATATGTTTAGGCTGGACTTTTGGGCACATAATTAAAAAGATTGGAGTCAGTGTAGACCTCTGCTGTCTCAAACAGCTGATGTCAGGAAATCATGCCAGAGGGTCCTCTGTGGGGTCCTATAGCTGTATCACCCTAGTCCTCATGGCCTCTCACTTGCTTTCACCGCCAACAAATTTTTGAAGAAACAGAGACTCTGTTTCGTTCTTCTTGAAAGTACTAATATACAGTGACTATCACAAAACATATGTCCTCACTGAGGAGAAAATATTTCTTAGTATACTGAAAGTGAATCTTCCCGATTTGCCATCTGTTTGGAAAACAACAACCAAAGAAAGGATACTTTGGGTTTTTATCTCTTTCCTCAATACATTCATCCTCCAAGTACCCAAGTCCAAATAGTTCAACATTGAAGACTCAAGAAAATTGTAAGGCAAGACAGTAAAAGTTATGCTATTGGGGATGTGATGGTTGTACTTGGAAATAGTCTAGGAATTGTTAAGGGGAATACCTGCAGTTTACATCTGGGAAAACACTGTAAGGATAGGAAAGAAAATACAACTGAATTCAGTTTGCATTTCCTGGGTGGCTTCTCTGTGCCAGATGCTACAATAGGCTCTGGGGGCACAGGGGCAATTTAGGGAAGTTCTGGACTCCTAAGGTACTCTTTGATTCATACGAAGTTGTATTTACACATAATAATTTAATAATTTATTTATTAATTCAATAACTATTGTCATAGACAGGTGTCAAGGTGTTCTGAGAACACAGACTGGGTCCCTAAATCAAACTAGAGGCTCTGGATGGCTTTCTGATATTAACTGAGATCCAGTTTGAAAGATTACAAAGTACAAAGTTAGGACAGGTATTACAGGAAGAAGGAACAGAATAAATAAGAAACTTATACAATGAAATAGTCTTTTGTATTTAGAGACCCATAGGTGGTTCAGTGTGACTGGGGTGAATTGCACAAGTCTAACATTTCTACTCCCTAAATAAATGAAGGACATTTTCCCAACTTCATCAGTGTGTGAAAGAGCAGATAGCGTGAGAAGAGGAATTTTTACAAGATGAATTTAGGAAAGTATATACCAGATGAATCAGACTAGCAGGTTTTAATTTTAGTATATTTATTAAATGTATATTAAAACAATATAAAGAAGCACAAAACCTGAAATTTTATAAAAATTTTTGTGTAGAACAATAAAGCCACTAAAGTAAGAATAAGAGTTGATTGAGATAAAATTATTGAAACTATCGGGTGGGTAATCCAAATTGCGTTGGCCTAAAGTGTAATCTATCGTGTTTAAGGAGGCAAAGAAATCAATGTTGGTTAGATATAAAAGAGTTGTTATTAAATTTAGAGTTCAGAGAGAGCTTTGGAAGTAATAACAAAATAATAAGAAGAATTTAGAGGGGGAGGAAGAGGAGGAGGGATAGGGAAGGGGGAGAGGAGAAGAAGAAAAAGCAAAGAGAACTTACTAGTACTTGCATTCTTGCCATCATGAGCAAGAGCTGAGATAAAAACATAGTTGGAGTCTATTCATGTGGCGCTGAATTCTCAACAAAAACCAAGCAGAGCTGCACCCCTCCTGGTTTCCCAGACAACAGCCACCCTCCTCTATTATGCTAATGATATAATGATAAAAAACACCATGTGTCTGTGATGGAAACTATAGCAGAATGGAAGCCATTCTTGGTCTGGCTTGCTCCATGTGAAGAGGGTGTTGAAGGAGGAGTTTTGGAGGTAATTGGGCAGCAATGTACGATGTGTGCAGTCTTGAGGGGAAAAGTCCACGCTGTGCATCAATGAGTTAGTGGGGACTGCATGCTTGGGAGTTTGGGGTACTGTCTGTGGAGAAGATTCATTTACTATTTGTTGTCATTGCAAGTGATATTAATGAACAAGAGCATATATTTACCCTGAAGCAAGGAGCTGCCATCAAGACCTGTCAATGGGAAATAGGCTCTGGAAATAAAAGGTGTCTGCTGGCCCTGATTCCGGCTTTATCACTTCCAGGCAGACAGCCCCCTCCTCTGCTCTGATTCGAGAAAAAATTCTACCTGGTGGGACCCTAGGCAGGGATAATGAGGGTCTTGGTATTCCAGGTACTTTACTCTCCCTACCCACCTCCAGAAGCAATTAGCCAAATGAAACCAAATTACTATAGGGAAAGAACAATGATTTTCTTAACTTGTTCCTGGATGTAGATAGTATTAAAGTGGGTGAGTTTCCAATGCTTTTTATAATCTATTCTCAACATTGCATTTTAGTCTCATCTCTACTTCCCTATACAACCTATGCTTTAAAGCTGCGTTAGCTATTCCAATTTTGTGTTGAATCCCCTCACCCCTCTTCAGAATGTGAACTCTTTGGGGCAAAGATTCATTCTTCATCTATCTAGAGCACAATTCTGACATTATGCACATTTCAGTAAATGAGCATTTAGTAAACTCATTTCTTACAAAATATTTAGAATCTTCTATGTGTCAGGCCAATTGATAAGCAACTGGATGACTCAATAAATGCTTGACATGAGTTTATGAACTATAAAGATTCATTAAACATATAATAAAAGGATTTTAGTGTCATTAGCATATATGTGCTAAGTCAGAAGAATGAATACAATTATCTAGGGAGAGAAAATAAAGGAAGGGATAAGGAAAGAAAGTGAAACAAAATAAAGAAAATAGGGCCCTGGGGGATACCATCTTAAAGGGGTAGTATCTTGCTTGGAAAAATACAAAAAAGTGGCCAGATAATTAAAAGAAGAAAAAGAAATATAGGAGAAGAGATCGAAGGAATCGGGGATGGTTAATGGCATCCAACGCTGTATTGCACCTTTTTCATAAGAATGTGAACTCCTTGAAGGTGTACAAACTCCAGAAGGTCAGGACCAACCCATGCATTGTTCACTTATCAATGCTTTTCTAGAACCTAGCACAATTTCTTACATCGGACAAGCCCTCAATAAATGTTTATTTTTATTTGATACCAAGCACCAAGCACAGTGCCTGGCATATCATTGATGCTTTTTCATTGTTTAAGTGAAGAAGTAGTCAGTTATTTTAGGAGTTGGAAATTGTCTCCTGCCAATTCTGCATTCATCATCTCCTTGAGAAATCTCAATTTCTAAGACTAGTGTGGTTTCTCTTCTTTCTGTTTATTTGAATCTTTGAGGAGCTGCACATCTCCATCAAATGAAAGGACCTTGGGAAATATAAAGGGTGGCAACCCTCAAAATAATTCCCTTTACAGCAGCATTTTCTGAACATGTGGAATAAGAGTCATGTGAGATATTAAAAAAAAAAAGAAAAGCCACGGTCCATTCCATTTGGGAAACTGTAGCTACTAGGGTGTGACGTAGAATAAAATCAGACGGGACCCTCCCTCGTATGGTGCTTAGAATCTTGTAGGGAAGACAAAATTAGTCTACCGTTCTTGCACAAAAAATGTTAAATTGCAATAAATTAATAATAAATATTAAATTGTAACTGTGAGGCTATGAAAAGATACAAGCAGATGTGGTCTAGTAATTCTGTTATCTCTCTTTGGCTTTTAAAATGTAATCTAGCCCACTAAAGGCGCTGAGAATCCCTGGGATGCAAGTATTCCTTACACGTCTCCACCAGTACAGCGCATCCACCTGCAATGTGGAACTCAGCTCTGACTTGATTTCTGAACACCTGGAAAGCCCAAGGAACATAGCTGTGCCTGGGCCCCTCTCAGAACAAAGAAACTAGAATCTGTGAGAGAGGAACCCAGGTGACTCATGTGTGCAGCTAGGGTGAAAAACCTCTTCTCAACCTTAATGGAGTTTGGCACAGGGACTGCCCCCATTAAATTCACCCAGAAGTAACAGCCTGGACAGCTCTGCTCTCACTGCTGGGGCTTAATATGTCCCTCGTCCCTGCGTTGTTTTCAGTGCCCATCAGCATGTTTTGCCTGCT
Organism: Orcinus orca; assembly: GCF_937001465.1. Lineage (NCBI taxonomy): Eukaryota > Metazoa > Chordata > Mammalia > Artiodactyla > Delphinidae > Orcinus > Orcinus orca. Next base: position 21,367,000 of record NC_064578.1, read on the forward strand.
GTGTCTCCATGGTGGGGACACCGTGAATACTTGCTAAGTAAAAAAGTAGCATTTCTGTCATTCTTAATAAGAAAAACAATGTATTAATTAACACACTTTTTGAAATCTTGGTCAGTATCACAAATACGATGCATAAATATAGTACAAAGAAGGAAAATGTCATGCGTTACAGATGTCATGTCTTATAGATTATTTGCACACAGTCCAAATAATTAAATAGAACCTACTGAATGACATTAATATTAGGTCTCAATTTTTTAAAAATCTGAAACTGAAATGAGTCTTACTATCATGTGTCTATTTAATGTGGTTATATTTTAAGTTGTTATTAAATCAGTGGTGTATTTTACAATGTAAGCTATCTTAGGTTTTAGTAAAATGTCACTCAAGTCAGTAAATGCTTATTATATTGGCTGACTGCAATATAAATAAAATCAATTGCTTTTCTGTAAAGAGCAGTAATCTGTTAGATGATAAAAACAAAAAGTTAAATCCCATTTTCAATACTGAAAACAAAATACTTTCACAGTAAATATAACATAAAATATTTGTGATCTATTTGGAATATAATATATAAAAGGAGCCTCGTATAAAAGAGAAAAATTCTACGTTTCTGCATGAGAAAATGGAACAATATAAAAATTGCTTTTCCAGGTTAATTTGAGATGTAGATGTGGCTGTCTAAAACGTAGTGATTCATTTATCCATTCATAAAATATTTTTGAGCCCTTAATAGATGCCGTATTCTATGCTGAGTGCTGAGGATTCAATGGGAGAAATCCAGGTGGGTCCCCACTGAGTTTAAAATCTGGAATCTTTAATATAAAAATTATGAAATAGATGAATACATATAATTTTCGAATACTTATACATTTAACTAAATAATAAAAAAAAATACAGTGCACGCAAATAGTGATTATTCATTTGCTCTCTGTTCTTGTCAATCTCTTCACTAAATTCCAAGTTTCACGAGTGCAGAGTCTATTTCGTTCTCTATCCTTAGAACCATGCACAGAGCCATGTACATAGTTCATCAGTACATGATAACAATTTGGAGACTGGATGAATGAATGAATATATAAATGAACAAATAAATGAAATCTCTCTGCCCTCAGTACTCTCATCTTTCCATTTCCACACTGGCTTTCCACCCAGAGTTATCTTCACAATATGACTATGTTCTGTTTTATTTTAAGCATGTAAATGATTGCTTGTTGTAACTCAAGAGAAAATGCAAATCCTTTAACAAGTATAGTAGTTTCTTAGGACTGTTGTGACAAACTATGTGGCAAGGCTGAAAATATTTATAATGTATTTTGGGCATAAAAAACAAAATTATATCCACATTATGAATTCACCTATGCAAAATGTGCATGGATATAGTGAAGGGCTCAAATGAAATATGGAAAGATAGAAACTTCACATGCCAAAGTGGGGGAATTAGGTGGGTAATATTGTGGATTTTTTCTCCTATTTCTTTTAGTGTTGTCCTAATGTTATTTGTATAATTGAACCATTTGGGGGCATAACCCTCATGAGATGAGGAATTCACCAATTTGAATTTCACCAAAATACAAACTTAGATCTGTTTCCTGGCTATTAGAAGTGGAAATGCCTGTCTTAGGCTTTGCCTTGAGATGATGATGATGATGATGATGATGATTTTCAAGAGAAAAGAGTACAAATAAAGTAACACAGGTGATCCTAATTTTGGAGGACCTTAGCCAAATTCATTTACTCTACCATGTCTTTATTTTCATCTTCTATGAAATACAGAAAGTTGGACTAAAAATTGTTTTTCTTTTTCTCCTCACAAATCCCACCAACATATCTAATTACTCCATACATGACTCTTTACTCACTGATTTGTTTACTGTTTTAAGTCCGCTGGCTGGAGGACCGTCGCAGAAGTGCTTCTCAACCTTGCTTGCATATTAGCTTTGTCTGGAGAGCTTTGAAAAATACTGATGCCCAGTCCCTCCCCAACCCTATGTTTTGTGATACAATTGACTAGGGAGTAGAAGCAGCTGCCAATCTTTTAAAGCTCCCTGGCAGTCAGAGTTGAGATCCACTCTCCTGCAGAGGAGGATCTGATTCTGAGCCACCACTATCTGTGCACACTTCTCAAGGGGAAATGGAGGGATGTGCAGGTCTGCATTTGCTTAGCTTCACCATGCAAGTGTTAAAGAGGCATGTTCTTGGCATGGTTGTTAAAAGTGTGTTTCAGGAGCTATATCACCTTTCAGGTCTCAATTAATATTTGCTATCTGTAAGGTAAACTTCTCCAACCACCTCATCTAGAGTCCATCCTCATTTCTCTCTGTCACAGAATCCTCTTTGTCACAGGCCTGACACCATTCTGTAACGAGGACCAACCACAGCAGTAGAGTCAACGGGTAGAAGAAACACCAGAACTCTTCCTTCCTGAGAGTGGAGGTCAGGCCAACTGCTTATACTGCCTAAGAGACCTTTAGGTAACCCAGGAAAGACGATATTAATGTGACACCTTTTAGATATCTAAGAGAAACGTGTCAGAGACATGAGTGTTGCTTCTAATCAAAGAGGGATTCTTTTTTTCCTTCTTCATAGACTTTAGGTGTTTTCTCAGTTTTCTCTACTGAGTACATGTTACTTTAATAAACAGCAAAATAACATTAGTAATAATAATATGTTTTCCTTCAGAAAAAAATGCAGATGCTAGTCACCAGTGGGTTTGGCTTAAAAACAACTGTGAAGACGGCTTTGGAGAGAGAGCAGAGTAGCTACACTCATCCAACCCCCAAGTTCCTTTCAAAATCTAACATGAATAGTCTAACACTCCTAAATATTTGCATTTGCAATTTTATTGCTTTCACCCAATAAACTCAGTTTCTATAATTTCTCGGTTCCGCAGAATTTAAAATGCGTTTCTCTCTTTTAGCCGAAATCAGGTCAATTTTATTGGCTCTTAAAAATAGGTAGGTAGTTGGTTAGCAAGAGTATGAAAAGGTATCAAATGACTCCAGGTTTATGGAAATAGCTTTAAATAGATTCCAAGTTTATGGAAAGAGTGAACCTCAACCATGCTGACTGCAGCAGAAAGTGGAAATTAAGTCTTCCCTGAGGATGGTTGACTGTTTAATATAATTTTTAATGATGAAACATCTTTAAATTAGGAGGAGTGAGGCTATTTTGACCACAGAGGGAAATATATAATGTAAACCCCTGAAAGTATGAAGAGTGAAAGTGAATTGAATAAGGAAAGATGAGAAGAAAAATAGCATCTCAAATCCTAAGATGATAAAAGTCTGGCCTCCGGGGATCCGTTTTCAAAAGTGTCCTCTACAATAACACCCATCCCTGAACAGCAGCAGTGTTTGCAAATAGGTCCCAATTACATGACTTGATTACAGATTCGACCTAGTGTGGTATGCAGCAACAAAACTTGACACCCTTTCTCCTACATCCCTGTCCTTGCAGCACTGGATAAAGGGCAGCTCCACAGAATTGCAAATACTTTTCTCTTGGGCAGGAAAATAGGAGCAACACATCTGCAAAGTGATGAATGTTACAGGAAGTGCCCAAGGGAGAGCGGTTTACTGCTTTCTCATCTCACTTGGATGACACAGCTGCTGACAACTACCAGTGTGTGTGTTTGGTTTCGTTTTTGCAGTTTCATCTAAATGCGTATACCTCCAAAAAGCATTATATACACATTATGTGTAATACATATTTAAGGCAAGGGTTTGCTTTTGTTCTTCCAGATCACAGCTGACCTTTTCAGCAGCAGCACATGAAAACATACCCCCTTTAAAGGAGAGGAAACAAAACCACAGAATTTAGAGTCCTTACTTGTTTGTAAGAAAAGTAAACTAAAAGGCCAATCTCCCGACTCTTTCCATTAAACAGCGCTTTGTAAACACTAATATGCATAGGAATCACATGGGGGTCTTGCTTAAATGCTGATTCTGGTTAAGCAGGTCTAGAGTGAGGCCTGAGATTCTGTATATCTAAGAAGCTCTGATGCTGCTGGACCATGCACCACACTTTGAGAAGCTAAGTATTAAATCACAGTAGCCAGCCAGAGCACATTACTTAATCATACGTTGGCCTGAACATGCTGAAGTGTGCTAGCTTTGTTCCAGGATAATTTTTCTTTCTTCTGGTGAGAGAGTCCTAATTAAGGTAAGGAGAAAATAAAGAAATGGGAGGAAGTTAAGGTTTCTGAAGTACTTAATACGTGCCGAGTGTTGTGTTGGGGTGGAAGAAAACTTTCCTCTGTCCTTTGAGGCTCTTCTGGCTGGTCTAAGCATTAAACAGATGTGAGACAGGTTAACAGGAGAAAATCAAATTTAATTTCATACATATGGGACTCTCACGTACATGAGAGGGTCAGAGACAGGTAAAATGAGGTCTGTATGCCATCTTGAGCTAAGGAATGGGACAGGGGCGGCCAAAGAACAGACGAGTCATTCACAGGATGAAAAGAAGAGGAGCAGACGTTTGGAAACTAGATGTTTTCCCTGCCATATAGATGAGACAACTTAGATAAAATTTATGTACGCTAATAACTCTCTTCTGGGAAAAATCCCCAATTTGAATTCTTCTAGATAGTTAAGGGAAGGGCAGTAGTTTCTCTTGAAAGCACAGTCTCAATTGGTTTTAGATCAAAATAATCCTCATGTGAAAGTGGTACACTTTGGTGAGGCTTGTTCTGAACCCCTACAATTGTACTGTGGCTGACATATGTTTGTCCATTACATCACTCAATTCTCACTGAACCAAAGTATCATTTTCTCTTTTATATCCACCATGAAATATCCTCAGAGACATCAGGGGGCTTCCCCAAGGAAACCGACAAAAGTAACAGAACAGGGGTCTGACCCAGTTCTTCTGACCTAGAATGCTACCTGTGGTTTATATTACAGCATAGTAAAGGTGGCATCTTTGAACTAATTAAAACGTACCTTGTGTCCTTGTTTGTTTTTTAATGGATTTTAATATTTCCAAGACTGAAGGTGTGTGATGCTTACAGCAGCTGCTTCACTGGTGTCTCCTTATCCTGACACAGGAGTCCTCAGCTCGGAGGAGGCACAGGGAAGGTTTGCAATGCTGTCCTCAGATGTAATTTTGGATGCATACCAAAATAACTTTTACTTTCATCCCTCCTATGTGGAAGATGACAATCTTTGAAAAGTTGGAGCCCAAAGAAATGTAAATACATCTTATTCAGGGCTGATGTTTCAAAAGTACCAGCCCTGGTCTATTATCAGGTTTTCTGTCATTCATGTTGATTAAGGTTGATAAAGCAGTGCTAAGCACTGGGGGTAGATCAGAGGGCACAAAGAGAGATGTAGCTGACTTGAAAAGGACTGTGTTTCCTCCCTCTGAGAAATACTGTTCTTTCAGAGAGAGAGCAAGCACTCGCAGTTTTGCTAGAATGTCAATGGTGGGGACAGTTAACGAAGCTATGGAGCCTGCTTGGTGGAAGAGCAGCCACTTGCATCATGTGGCTCCCACTGTGACCCCCACTGCATTTCCTGAGACTCGTCCTAGATGGGTTTGAAGTTTGTGCAAAAGGAGACAGGGGATGCACAAAAGCTTTTATGGGATAAGGGAAGTGTTTTTCCCAGTGCTGTCTCACCTCTATCCTACTAGTGCCCTGCCATATCCCAGTATAATTCTGACACTAATTCCAGTGTGTGAGGGTTTTCCCCCACCAACAAGCGATTCTCAAACATCAGCTGGGTGCCCTACAATTTAAAACAATTCTGACACTGTCTCCTTGGACACAGTGCCAGATCTCACACGTTAAGGGTTCAGTCCTGCAAGGCTGTCCTCCCCGCCCCCGACTTTAGATACCAATCCAAAGTCCAAATTGTCACCTGTGCTTCTGACAGACCGGCTATAGATTGGAGGTTCTAATAACCTCCTCCTTGGGTTTGATTAATTGGCTAGAATAGATCATGGGACTCAGAGAAACATTTTACTTACTAGATTATTGGTTTACTATAGAAGGATATAACTCAGGAACAGCTAGATGGAAGGATGTATAGAACAAGGTATGGGTCGAGGAGCCTCCATGTTCTCTCCGGGAATGCCACTCTCCCCACATCTCCAAGTGTTCACCAACCTGGAAGCTCTCTGAACCTAATCCTTTTAGGTTCTAAGGAGGCTTCATTACACTGGCATGATTGATTAAATCATCAGCCATTAGGGAGTGATTCAACCTCCTTCTCCCTTCCCCAGAGGTCAGGGGAGTGGGATTGAAATTTCCAACATTCTAATCACTTGGTTGGTTCTCCTGGCAACCAATCCTCATTCTTAGGTGGGATCCAAAAGCCACCTCTCTCATACAACAAAAGACACCTTTGTTGCTCTCATCACTTAGGAAATTCCAAGGGTTTTGGGAACTGTGTGACAGAAAAGGGAACAAAGACCAAATATATATTTCCTGTTATAAATCACATATCACACTCAGCACTGGTGACAATCCCACGGGCCATGGTATCTATGTTCTTTCCCCTGCCTGAAAGAACAGCGTACTTCCTTTTAGGTCCAGCATTCTGCTGCCTCCTTATTGAATATGAGGCAAGAGCCTCCCATGAAAGCCAAGGACCCTGTGTGTTGGGGAACAGTCCTGCCTCCTTCTGATTTGGGTAATCTCTGCTCTCTTTCCTCCCGGCTTTCCCTGTAAAACACACAGCATTTTCTTTTCAGTACTTAGGACTAAACTTTGGACTCAAGCAACCGTTTTCTGTCTTACAAAATTTCCAAGGCAAGAAAATTAAAAGGGAAGAAAAACTACAGGGAAGACAGACTCAAATTTATACCTCAATAAATTATAACAGCAATTAATATTCTTTTAGTTTGCTTGTTTTCCCCTAAGAAGCACAGTTATGAAATATGGCAAAGGCACTGGATACATACAGGCTCAGATTCAATGTCCCAAAACTTAACAGAACAGCTGTATGAACTGGTTTTCTCTACTGCAAAATAAGTCTAATCATAGTCATTACTTCAGGTTGGCATAGGATTATGCCCAAAGTTCTAACATTGCACTGTCTCAGAGTACCCAATAAATTGGATCTTCATGGCCTAGGATGTGCTTAATCAAACCAGAAAGATAATATACTCCAGAGAAATAATGCTATTTATACCTACCACATTCAGAGAGGTTTGAAAGGAAACAATACCAATTTGAAATACTCAGTCTATAACATTCTAAAGTGAGATTAACCCTCAGACTGATGTCCACCAATTCTAATGGTTTTAAAAAGGAAAGAAAAGATTATAGTAGAGTTCATGGTTAAATTAATTTTTGAGTTCTTTCTTCTAAATATAAAGAAGTTCAATTCCATCATATAAAATACAGACTGTATTTCCCAGTCATTTTTGTACTATGATAAACAGAGGATGTAATCATGTTTGCACGATATTCTGGATTAAATTGATGAGGTTGCTTGCAATGGAAAGCAATAGACTTGAGGGCCGAGACAGCCCTTATGGCACGCCCTAGTGCTGACAGAATCAATCTTTTGGCCTAATTGCAACCCACTCAAGAATACCAGAGGCCAGAAACTGAGCTAAGACATAAAACATGATTTTCACACATGTATATAACCTGAAGAATATAGCTATATTTAGGAGTGAGGTATAAATTGGAATAAATAATAATTTAATCAATATAACCATTGAGTCATTTAATAACCCTAAGTGCCTTCTGATCTACTCACTGGTTATTTGGTAAAGAATAAGATCTAATTCCTGCTTTAGAAGCGCTTATGGTTTAGAATAGCCCTGTCCAAGAGAAGTAAAATGCAAGCTTAAAATGAGAGCCACATATGTAATTTTTAAAATTTCTAGAAAGGTAAAAAGAAAGAGATGATGTGAATTCTAATATATTTTAGTTAACCCAATATATCCAAAATAGTATCATTTCAACATGTAATTAATGTGTCATTAATGTATTCTGCATCCTGTTCTTTTTGTACTAAGTCTTTGAAATCCAGTGTCCACATCTCAATTTGGACTAGCTGTAGCTCTAATGCTCCACTGTAATGTGTCGCTAATAGCTATGGTATTAAACTGTTCAGGTTTAGAAAGATAAGACAAGCCTGTAAACACATAAGAGCAATAGAAAGGTGGATAGAGCTGAATGAGAAAACAAAGGTAAAAGGAATCAAACCGACCTTTCAAGAGCACTCAGAAGAAAAATATGCAGATTTTTATCTCCTATGATACTTAAGAATAGGCCCACTTTCTTTTTTTATTTATATAAGAAGACTGAACCAAAGCTTTCTTTTATTGCCCTAGAAATTATGAGAAAAAAAACCATTTTCATTATGATGTAACACCCTATGTCTATTTGCTTTTTTTTTTTTGCCATTTATAGATTACAAAGTGCATTTCAATAAATGCATATGAATTAAAGGTGCAGTGTTTTTCATCAAGGAGACTTCTGTGCCCATTACCTTCCCTCCCCTGTCTATGGGGCTGTGGCCTCTCACTCCCCAGTGTGTATCCCTGAACAGACTGTGTAAAATCAGGCAACAAAAATATGGGTCTCGGTGAGCAGGAAGATTGACTGATGGGGAGAAGGGGGTGGGGGGAGAGGGAGAGAGAAAGAGAGAGAAAGGAAGGAAGGAAGAAATTTATTTTGACAAGATCTTCCATTTTAATAAGCATAATTGAGATGGCTTTAAAACCATCAAGCCCCAAATTCCACAGTCATTTAACTTTCAAATAATTTGGGGCTGTTGGTAGTCTGGGAAAAAGTGACTTACTTATGATCTTTAGGAAGGGAGACTCCAGAACCAGAGTAGGCAGTAAAATGAAGCATAATTGAGTAAGTGGCTCAAAGGAAGGGAAGACATGTAATTCAATAAGTAAAAGTACTAAAGAGATATGCAAAATTCATGGGTTTCTTATGCCTGGCATTTCAGGATAAGACTGTTCATTATTTTAAAATTGGACTCTTTAGCAGGATTACTCAGCATCAGTAGCATTGAAGTTGGCTTTCGAATCATAATTTAAGGTGTAAATTAAGGTGACCTCAACTAGGATGAAATACCTTTAAAGAAGCTGAGATATAAAATACGAGCCATTTTCAGGAAATGGAAGACAATTGGGAGCTGTTGAAAATGGACCAGCAAAAGTGGAAAGGGGAAATAAAGATACAGATTACATGACAAAAGCCTGAGTACCTAAGTTAAAACAAAAATGGTTTCCTATGGTTTATGATGAGTGATAAACAGAGTCCACTGTGTGGCCATAAAAATATATCTTTAGCTCAGAAAATATGAGTCTCACTGTCAGCTTACTGTAGTGATTTAAACTCATAGCCTTTCTCCCTGAAAGAGTTACAAGGCTGAAGTTACCAATCATTCTAAATGATGTACATTTGGAAATTATGAACTATGACCCAGAGACATTATCTTTTAGTGTAACTTAATCATGAATTTACCTATTCCAAGTTATTGTTTAGTTACATATTTCTTACTGCAGCAAGAGTGGTGGAGTATTAATAGCTATAAAACTTCATTAAACTGGCATTAGACTTCTGAGAAAAACCCATAAAACTCAAAAGAAAGCCCCGCACTGGAGTTCTACCTCTCTGGCTCCAAATCAACTTTGTTATAATAAAGTCGTTCAAAAAACTCACCGAGGAGCCAGGAGGGTCTATTGAGAAACCTCGTGGTATTGTAACAGGAAATCTCTGATTCACCCAGAAAACTAATGCTAATGATCATAAAAACTATAGGAACTCTGAGATAAAGCTTCCTAAGAAACATTAAAATGGCAAACGAGGATGTTGATTCTATTAGCATATGAAGACAAAGAAAAAAAGGGAAAAAAGAAGGAAAGAAAAAACACTGAGTATAAAATGTCCATTCACAGTTCTTCCACAGAAAGTCTGTCCCTGTGTCTAGACAGCGAGAGTTTTCAATCCCAAGGCCGTCCTCTTATAAGCATGCTCAGGAAAGAGGAGAATCACAAATCACTGAATGTCAAGCAGAGTTAAACGAAGTGCAGGAGCCATAATATTTTAAATAAGGAATACAACTGAGTACTCAACAAACTGGAGATGGGGGACAAATACAAAAATCCATTCCTGTCTTGTAGAAATTTCTAAAGGGAGACGAAGGAAGTGGAGACCAGGAAACAACATTTCTGAGTGCGTATTCATATTTATCAATATTAGATTCTCTGCAGCCTCGGTATTCAAGCTGTGGTCCGTGGGCCTGTGGCATCTGCCTCACCTGGGAGCTTGTTAGAAATGTGGAATCACAGGCCCTCCTTCTTTGGACCACAGTGCCTTTGTACCAGATTTTAGGTGATTTTTAAGCACATGAAAGATTGGTTGAGAATCAAAGCTTTGCATCACTATCATTTAAGACTACAATTCTACCAGTTGTTGCTCTCACTTCAGAGACAGGAAAATAGAAGCTATAAGAACTGTCCAAAACCATCCTGCTAGTCAACTGGGAAAATGCAATTCTAACTTAAATCATTCAAGTTCCTCTAAAAACAAAACTAAATTCTTTTTTTCTTTGCTTTGCAATATATTTTTATATATTATATATATTGTATATTCATCGGTAAACTAAAACGAACAACAAGATTCTTGAGATTGTGTTTCATTTGTTCTCGTTTGCTTTTCTCATTTGCATAGAGTGCCTGACAGATGCTTAATAAAGTGTTCATGGATTAAGAGTTTATTTGTGGAGAGGCTGTTCTGTGTCTAGCACTCTGTAAAATATATCCCAATCTCCTAGGATGATGGACAAACAGATGGCTTGAAATCTAAAATGAATGTGAGACAGAGAAAGACAAATATCATATGATACCACTTATATGTGGAAACTTAAAAAAAATGATATAAATGAACTTATTTACAAAACAGAAACAGACTCACAGACTTTGAAAGCAAATTTATGGTTATCAAAAGGGAAAGGTTGGGGGGGAGGGATAAATTAGGAGTTTGGGATTAACATATACACACTACTACATATAAAATAGATAATCAACAAGGACCTACTGTATAGCACAGGGAACTCTACTCAATATTCTGTAATAACCTATATGGGAAAATAATCTGAAAAAGAATGGATACATGTATATGTAAAACTGAATCACTTTGCGGTACACCTGAAACTAACACAACATTGTAAATCAACTATAATCCAACATAAAATAAAAAATTAAATTAAAAAAATCAATGTGAGAGTAACACTGTGAAAAAAAAGATTGCCTTCAAAATCAGTAAAAATCACCCAAACAATTTTCTGTTTATAGAGTCATGGAAAAAAAATAGTTATTTTCCAAAGCAATCTCTCAATCTAAAAATGGAGGAGAGGATGCCAAAGAAGGGGAAGAAAACTACAATCAATTTCCCCTATAAAAGTTTCTAATCTCTTTTTTTTAGGCAAGAAATTTACTTATTGGTTTTCCTACAGCAGCATTATTGCTAAGAGTTAAGCAAATGCAGCCTGCCATTGCTATCGGAATAATAGCTATCTAATTAATCACCGTTCCTCTCTCCCCACCACCCATCTTGCTGAAAATTCTAGCACATATCATAGAAGCTTGAGGTGATGGAGGTAAAACAATTTGTTAATGAAGCTTGTAAAGAATTGATATGTGCTGGTGTGGTAGATTAAAGATGGCTGGAGACACCTTTCTGCTCCTCCCTAAGAGCCCTGAGCAGCCAAATAAGAAGTCTGATCACCTAATACTGCCTGCTGGCGAGGCCACATATAGGTGCTCTGGTTGACAGTCCCAGAGGAGCCCAGCCTTCCTGTCCCAACCCCTCCCCCATTCCACCCAGGGCACCAGCCACTTGAGTGAAGGTGTATTGGACCCTAAGGTCCATTTGCTAGCTGAATACCAGGAAGTGACCTTGGCTGTTCCTACCCAGTTTCAATTCCTGATCCACAAAGTTATGAGTATAATCACATGGCTGTTTTTTTAAGCCGACTAGTTTGAGAGTAGTTTTTTATGCAGCAGTAGGTAACTAGAACAGCTGGTGTAACTAAATCTATTCATGGGGAAGCTGTTACTCTAGATCCAGTTTCATCATTATGTTCATAGCAAAAACCAAATAAATTCCATGTCCTGGCTATTGTAAATAGTGCTGCAATGAACATTGTGGTACATGTCTCTTTTTGAATTGTGGTTTTCTCAGGGTATATGCCCAGTAGAGGGATTGCTGGTCATATGGTAGTTCTATTTTTAGTTTTCGAAGGAACCTTCATACTGTTTTCCCTAGTGGTTGTATCAATTTAGTTAGCTAGTGGGAAGCAGCAGCATAGCACAGGGAGATCAGCTCAGTGCTTTGCATACCTAGAGGGGTGGGATAGGGAGGATGGGAGGGAGGCTAAAGAGGGAGGGGATATGGGGACATGTGTATGCATATGGCTGATTCACTTTGGTGTACAACAGAAACTAACACAGTATTGTGAAGCAATTATACTCCAATAAAGATCTATTAAAAAAAATCAAACAAATTCATCAAGGAATACAACAAATTCACTAAAGATTTACTTTGCAAACATGTCAGGAAATTTCAGAAATGTGTGAATTAATTACACAGTAAACAACCAATCAAGAATCCCAACTTTGTTCGTTGCCAAGTGTGCATTTAAAGTGAGAGATTATGGGGGCTTCCCTGGTGGTGCAGTGGTTAAGAATCTGCCTGCCAGTGCAGGACACATGGGTTCGAGCCCTGGTCCAGGAAGATCCCACATGCTGCGGAGCAAGTAAGCCTGTGTGCCACAACTACTGAGCCTGCACTCTAGAGCCCGAGAGCCACAACTACTGAGCCTGCGTGCCACAACTACTGAAGCCTGTGTGCCTAGAGCCCGTGCTCCACAACAAGAGACACCACAATGAGAAGGCCACGCACTGCAAGGAAGAGTAGCCCCCACTCACAGCAACTAGAGAAATCCTGCACGCAGCAACGAAGACCCAATGCAACCAAACATAAATAAATAAAAAATAAAGTGAGAGATTATGGCCTTCCCTACCCCAAAATGGAACAAAGCAAGATTCAATGCAAGAATTTAAAGAACTTAAAGATTCCAATACATCCTTTATGCAAAGAGTACCATGAGCGTTCCAAAGCAATTACTGCAAAGATAACTGCAGATGAAATGAAGCAGGATGTTGGATTTATCTTCATGTACAGTTTCCCACATGGTAAAATGTCTCCCATTTGTCTCTGCTCCTCTGACATTAGACTGATCAGTTAACTAGCTTTAGAAGCAAAAGACCAACCAGCTGACAAATTGTTCCTCTTGACTTCAAAGCATACCAAGGCCTAAATTTTAGGCGTAATGATTTTAAATCACCCCTTTTGCTACAACAGAATGTACAATGCAACTTAAATCTCTAAGCAGTTTGTAAAACATGGTTTGTTTGTGTATGTTGGAGGCATCAGGGTAATAAATGGATGTGGAGTGGACAGGGTCCTGGTGTCTTCTACGTGTACCACATGCAGGATTCTATTGAATTAAACAGGCATCCCCGTTAATGAAGAGAGCACGTAAATGTACTCAGCTATAAATTAAGCAGACCTCATTAGCCTGCCTTTCTGGGGAAATGAGTTCCTCTGTGGATTAGAGTGAAACAAGACCTCAAGGGCTCATGTAATAAGAAGAAATTGGAACATTCTACCTGGTAAAAGCAAAGCACCCGATGATTTAAATGTGATTCATCCACCAGTTTTGGCTCATATGCAAGGAACTGAGTCTTAATAATCATAATAATATTATTTGTTTGTAGTGAAATATTAGTAATGTCATTGTGGTTATAATAATTATTATTAACACCAGCAATTACAGCTTCTATTTATGTCAGTTTTCTTAAAATAATTGGGAACACATCTTTGAAAATCTAATAATAGTGAGGGATTTTTTTCCCAAAGAAAAGAATGCTTATATGCAGAAAAATGCTCAGACTATCAAAGGGTTAGGCATGCCTGAAGTTCATCTAAGGACTCCCAAAGCCCCTCCCTGGAGGGTTTTTGTTTCTAGGTTAAGAATCTCAGGATAAGTGCATTAACTGGTCTTTAATATACAGTCCATTTCGTTAAACAGCTCAATAACTCCACATGTTGGATGTCACTATTTTAGTGCTCAGAAAACTGAGTATCCAGGGGTAGATAAGTGAAGGAATTGGACTTGGATGTCATGTTTTTCTGCTTTCAAAGCCCTTGGTCTGTGGAATAATGTTGATTAATTTGATGCAGGCATCTTCCTTTGACTAACTGCTTTATGGGAATTCTTACCCTTTAACTTTATTGAAATTGAGGAAAGGATGGGGATGGGTAACACACCCTCTCTCCAAATTCCCAGATACTGGAAAATTGCCATGTGTTTCAATCAGTGAAATATAGATAGATAGATAGATAGATAGATAGATAGATAGATAGATAGGGTTGGCCAAAAAGTTCGACCTGGTTTTTCCGTAATATGAAAAACCAGAATGAAATTTTTGGCCAACCCTATGTGTATGTGTGTGTGTGTGTGTGTGTGTGTGTGTGTGTGCGTGTTTACACACACACACACACACATACATACACATTCCTATCTTAATACATATATAAGTGGTCAGTAGGCACTTGGTAGACAACTATAATCTACCAATTACTTGTTTGTAGTGGCTGTGATGTTTCCTTTTCCCATAGATCTTATTTTTCTCATCTATGAAACAGAAGGTATTAAGTATTTCAAGGCCCATGCAGTTGTAAAACTGAAAGAGGTTTGAAATATAAATTGGGGCACAGGGGTGGGGGAGAAGGAGGAAAGGAGGAGGAGGAGATGGGAGGGAGGGAGGGAGGGAGGGAGAGAGGGGGAGAGAGAGAGGATGAGAATACAAAAGAAAGAGAAAGACTTAACAGGGAAGACTGTGAGATTTATCCCAGATTCATGCTGTGTGCTTTCACTCAGACAAAATGCCTAGTGTCGGGCATTTTTAAAACCATCACAAGCATTCGTCTTTCCTTGACAAGGCTACGTTCACTCTGAACAACAGAAAATATGGTCGGTCTTTTAAAAAAATGTCTTTTTAAGAAACATACTTTCTCCTTTATTTTTCAATAACATTATTAGCACATATAAGTTCATATGGAGATAAACCTTTTTTCTGATGTTCAATTATTTAATGAATGTTTCAAGGAGACATTAACGAGAACATACTATGTCCTCAAAAATTATTGGCTATATAAAGCAGAATTTTTTTTATAGGACTGCTTAAAAAGAGGGAAATATAACCTGAAAATACCATTCACAAAAGGCATTTCTTATAAGACAAAAGAAGCTTACTACTGCTATTAGATACTAACTTGAATATAAATCATTTTTATTATATTTAATATATCCCCTAAAAGCACAGGCTCACTGCTATTGTTGTATCGAATTTTAGGTCTAAAGAGAAAAAGAAAATGTGAAATATATTTAATTGGCTGAGCAAAGAAATACTGATGATAATTATGATAAAGATAATTATGATTTATCCTCACGCAAATTGTAGCTGCCTTTTTTGCCACTTGTATCCAGTATCAATTTTTTTCCTCACAATAACACAAGAACTTCAGGTAAACCAACTGAGAGAAATCTGGGAACATAAATAACATTTCCCAGCATTAAATCAGTCCAATCCCATCTACCACTGAATGACATCACCACACCAATTCATTAGTCCCTTTGTTTTTATTATCTTTATGAGATAGATATCATGTTCCCAGGTTCCATGTTCTCTGATTAAGTGCCCTGACCCTTTTGTTCAATATATTTATCTTCTGAAACTTTTCCATGTGCTGGTTGAAGAAAATGTTGACTTCAGACTCAATAACAACTGTAGGAAAAACTGGGGAGAAAGCCCAAATAAACTGAATTCAACCATTTCACAAAGTAACATTTTTTTTCAAGGTACAACAATCTGCACCCATTGTATCCACTGGATAGTGTCCAAGCTCTAATCCACCCCTCTGCTTTTATTTATTACCATGCCCCCTGTAGGACTTCCAATCATTCTGAACTAATTATCTTCTGAAAACATATGACATTCCCTGCTTTCTAGATTTTCCTCCTGCTTACTTTTGGGAGAATTTCCATTGAAAGAATTACCATTGCCTAAAGTTTTTCTATGCTCAATCAACACCTTGTAATTTTTATAGTATGCATCATGCCTTGAAAAACTCTACTGACTTGATCATCTCTTTCAATAGATGAATATATACATATGTATACAAATATATGTGTATATATATATAATGTAAGAGTGTATGTATATGTGTGTGTACATGTAGCATCAGAGTCTAGAAAGCACTAAATAAATATTTCTTAAACCAACCCTTGAGTCTAGAAAGCACTAAATAAATATTTCTTAAACCAACAAATTCTTATTTCTTAAACAAATAAATAATAAAACCTTTTTAGTCACTCATCAGGCATTTGTTCCTAACTGCTCTGTGCCATGCGTGGTGGGAGGGTCTGAAGATACAGGGAGGGATACACACAATCCCTGCCTCAAGAAGCTCACAGTGCTGAGACTTCCTGGTGGTGCAGTGGTTAAGAATCTGCCTGTCAATGCAGGGGACACAGGTTCGAGCCCTGGTCTGGGAAGATCCCACATGCCACAGAGCAACTAAGTCCATGTGCCACAGGTACTGAGCCTGTGCTCTAGAGCCCGTAAGCCACAACTACTGAGCCCACGTGCCACAACTACTGAAGCCCACGTGCCCAGAGCCTGTGCTCCTCAACAAGAGAAGCCACTGCAATGAGAAACCAGCCCACTGAAAACAAAGAGTAGCCCCCGCTCGCCTCAACTAAAGAAAGCCCACACAACAAAGACCCAACACAGCCAAAAATAAATTAATTAATTTAAAAAAAAAAAAGCTCACAGTGCAGTGGGGAAGTCTGTCCACATATTCAGAGCACACTGATGTCAGGAAGCAATGCTAAAATGGACATAGGCTCAGGCCACCCTGAAGTTACCCAGCAGGGAGCACCTGCCTGTTCATGTATGTTCATGAAGGGCTTCACAGAGGAAGGAACTATGAAGGATGGATAGGAATTTGAAGGTGGAACACAGACAGACCCTTACTTTGGGCAGAAGTAACAATGTAGCCACTCACAAGGAAGCCTCTAGTCCATATTAGGGGGAACCACACTCATAGATTTTCACATACAGAAAGAGAAAAACAAATCCACTTAAATCTATTAGTGGTAGACTTATGTTACCAGCCTTAGGGATACTTGTATACACACAGGAAAACAAAAGAATAATCTGAAATAGAAATACACTAGATATAAAAATAAACTGTATAATATTTACTAATCAGAGGCTAATATACTAACTATAATTTGTATTTGAACTGTTTAGTCAAAAAATAATTGGAGAGTCAACTGGAGAAGAGGCCAATGGTCAAGTAAATTTGAGAAATCCTTGATTATATGGAATTAATCAAATTTCTCACTGGCGAATGAAGTACTTTCAGAATCTACCCACTTCTCCTCACCTCCACTATTGCACATTTAGCCCAAAGCCCAGTTGTGTCACATCTGGACAAGTATGGTAACTTCCAAACTCACCTCGTGCCTCCCTGCAATGTGTAAGCCACATTCATTGATCCCTGAAAATGCTAGCCAGATTATGTCACTCTTTTTTCTCAGATCCCTCCACCCACCACCTCCTGAGTCACATAATAAGTCCCGACAATCCTTACATCGCCTGTAAAACAGTAGATAATAATCTGGCCTCTTGCTACGTTACTAGCCTCCTCTCCAGCCTGCCTTCCCACCAAGCTCTAGCCACGCAGCTCTTGTCACTTTTTAAACCTATGAACAATACTCCTATTCAGGACTGCTTTATGACTCCTTTATAATATGCCCACACATTACTCCCTCTCTTCATTTAGGGTTTTGTTCAAATATCAGTTTTTCAGAGGTGCTTCTCTGATGGCCCTTTATAGAATAGCATGTTTCCCAATGATTTAGCTCCTTGCCCATTTTATTTGTCTTTATAGTACTTAATTATTTACTATCTGTTTCCCCTCAATCAATACACAAGCTTCCTGAGAGCAGGACCTATTTCCTACATAACTATCTTTCCTGTGCTTACAACAGTGCCTTATACATGGTTGGTACTCAATAGATACTCAATGAGGAAATGAATAAATGCCTTTCAGAGCCCTTACCCTGTAATATGCATTATAAAAAATAAAAAGTAAATCATAAAAATCTAAGAGAAGGATATGATACTTGGTGCTTCTCAACATTTTGCACTTGGAACTATTTTATAGATATTTCACATTTATGCATCTCTTCAGCACCTATTTACCTATCATGTTCCTACCAACTTGCCATGAAGACTATCATGCTCTGAACACACTCTGGGAATTACTGTTCAACAGATACCAAGGGAGGAGAACTCTCCCTACTTTGGAGCTGGTAATGAGTCAGATTGGAAGGGAATGGAAGTGGTCTGCAGGTCTGTCTCAGGGACAGTCTAGAATTGGTGGGTTGTGGGGACTCTGGACTCTGAGATTGAGAGAGATAACAACAGAAAATCTGGTTGAAGTCAATGAACACACTCTCAGAAGGCAGGCTATAAGATTATGGAAGGGAACAATGGTTAAATTGCTAAAATGGAAGTTGTGATGGTTAGTTTTATGTGTCAACTTGATTGGATTATGGGGGGCCCAGATATTTGGCTAAACATTATTTCTGGATATGTCTGTGAGAGCGTTTCTGGGTGAAATTAACATTTGAATCAGTAGCCTGAGTAAAGCAGATTGCCCACCACAATACGGATGGGCTCGTCCGATCCCTTGAAAACCTGACTAGAATACAAGGCTGAGTAAGCAAGACTTCTTTCTCTTTCCATGACTGTCTTTGAGCTAGGACAGTTTTCTCCTTCTTTCAAACTTGGGTTTGGACTGGAACTACACCATTGGCTCTCCTGGGTCTCCAGCTTGCTGACTACAGATTTTGGAACTTATTAGCTTTCTTTATCACATGAGCCAATTCCTTTCAGTAAATCTCTCTCTAGATAGATAGATACAGATGCATATAGATATACAGATATAGAAGTAATATATCCTGTTATATATATATATATATAAACTCTATCATCTATCTATCTATCCATCTATCTTATTGGTTTTGTTCCTCTGGAGAACCTAGACTAATAAAAAAGTTAAGCAAAGAAGAAAATATAGCACACAGGAATCCAGACAGTTCCTTAATGAACCTACAGTTCTAAGTAAAGACTTTATTTAGATCTGTAACTAGTTAGAAGTTGAAAATTTCCATAAAGACTCTGGAGCCCACTACTTCTCAGGCCAGATGGAAGTGACTTTTGAGGGCTGTGGTTTCAGTGCTATGCTCTGGATTTACAGTCAAAGGGGAAACATTTATGAGAGAAGGGAGAGCCCAGAGAGTGTGAAGGAAGAAGAAGAAGGCGAGGAGAAAAAAGAGGGAGAAAGGAAGGGGAGAGGGAGGGAAGATCCAGCCAGCGCCAAAGAGTTTTCTACTCACTTTTCTCCTGGCAGCTTTGGAGTTTATATTTCAACAAGAACTGGCTAGTCTCAGAATTCTGTACTTTTCCTTTCCTTCCTCAGGAGACTCAAATAAAACTGCAGGGTTGGAGAGAGGGAGTTGCCACTTAGTTTCCATGGAAATACCTCTGATTCCGTAGTGGCACCTCTATCATAACTTAATCAGCATGTTGTTAATAAGATAATTTGATGCTGAATTATAAATATGAGCGATGAGAGGAATGCAGGCTTGGTGGTGGTAGATACGTGAGGTAAAGTATTCGGCCTCAGAGGAGACCAGGAGCCAGATGGGCCTGGATGGATCATGTCCCAGGCTCATTGCTGTCCTGCTGCTCTGTGGAGTGTGATGCCCAGAGCAGGGGCACCAAATTGCAACCCTGCAATTTGAATCTGGGCGCTGCCAAATAGCCCTGTGATCTTGGGACATTCCTTATACTCTCTGGGCTTCATATTTTATTTAAGCTTTGAGAGAAGGATAATCATGCCACCCGTTTACAATGTGCCATGACTATTAAACGGCACTAAGGACAGGAGGTGTCTGGCATGTGCACGGAGCGTGTTTGGTATTCAATAAATGTTAATTCATCCTTCCTTTCCTGAGAGAATATTTTCTTTCACTTGTTCAATTGTTAATTTATTCAACAAATATTTACTGACCAATTCTAGGATGTCAGGCACTGTGCTGAGCACTGAGGATAAAATGATGAGAGAGAGAAAAATAAAGGTAAAATCTAGTTATTTATGACACAGTTATTATTATTATTATTATTATTAGAGTTACAGTTTCCATTTCTAGAATTGTTGAGGTTCCTGATACCCTGAAATTAGAAAATGGCCACTTCACTTTGATGACAAGAAATGGCTCCCCACCTTCACAATGTTGCTTCTTTCACCAATTTCCCCACCCTTATTTCCCTAAAAGTTCTCCAGTGTTCTGAGGCTCATTGTGTGTACCACCAGAGCTTGACATTGAGATTGTAACTCAGAACTAAAAATATTTGGTCTCTGCTCCCAGAGGCTTACAATCTAATTTTATGACCCTGGCCTGGCACCTAGCGCTTAACACAGGACCTAGTAAATATTGCATGCTTATTGAGATAGCGAACAGATGAATGAATGTCGTAAGGGAACTGAGGGCATCCATCTAATTCCCATCAGCACCATCACAATAACTGTGCTGAAGCAGCCATATGGATGACTGCAGAGATGTGAGGCTAAGATAGTGGTTCCCAGCCCTGGGCACACTGTCATTACCAGGGGAGGTAAAAAAGTTACTGATTGAATTGCCAGGAGTTTTAGAAACTCACCAGATGATTCTTATGTTCAGCTTCAGTAGAGAATGGCTATTCTAAAGAGGATTGGTGTGAAATCATCTCAGTTCTCCCTGGGCACCTACAGAAGCTAATAGAGGGAGTGCTACCACCTTGGGTAGACTTTGAATGACTGCTCTTCAGGCCCAACGTTGCTGACCTGAGGCTATTCCATCACACTAAGTTGGCTGTGAACGTTATCATCCAATAGAGGACACTTTAAAAAATAATTCAATTGTTGTATACACTTTCAAGAATGCACACAATATACCATTCATTGAATGTATATAAGGGTAACTGCTGCTTGGACTTGTAAGTGGATGGATTACTTTTGCCTATTTTTATAAATGAACTCATAGAGTATGTGCTCTTTTGTCTAGTTGCTTTCACTCAGTATTATGTTTGAGAGATTCACCCATATCACTGTGTTTAGTTGAACATCATCCATGCTTGTTGCTGTATATTTCATCGTTGTGAACATATTACAACTTATTTATTCATTCCACTGCTGGGCATTTGGGTAGTTTCCAATATTGGACTATTACTAATAGTGTTACTATGGGAAATTTAATACATGTTTTTTGATGAGCATATGTATCTATTTCTTTTGGGCATATATCTAAGAGTAGGAGTATTCATCATGGGTGTGTGTATATATATATATATATATATATATATATATATATATGCATATGCTGAACTTTGGTAGGTAACTGGAAAAACACATTTTGAAGTGGTTTTATCAATTTATTCTTCCATTAGCAAGGCTGAAAGTTCTTCTTGCTCCACATCCTAGCAATACTTGGAATCATCAGTCTTTATCATTTTAGTCATTGTAACTTGTTTGTATTGATAGCTTATCGTGGTCTAAATTTGCATTTCCATGAAGGTGGATGAAGTTGAGCAGGTCTTCTTATGCCGATTATCCATTTGCACAGCTTCCTTTATGAAGCACACATTCAAGTCTTTTGCCCTAGTGTGTTGTCTTGTCTCTTTCTTATTGATTTGTTGGGGTTCTTTATATATGCAGTGTACGCAAATTATTTGTTGGATATATACATTGAAAATATCTTTTTCCCACTCTGTAGATAGCCTTTTCACAATCTTAATGGTATCTTTTGATAAACAGAAGTTCTTGATTTTAATAAGATCTAATTTATCTTGTTTGATCCTTTATGATTAGTACATTTTTTTTGTTTTTAAGAAATTGTTGCTTACTCCAAGCTCAGGACACATTTGAGAGTGAAAAGGGGTGCTATAATATTTTAGGACAAATGACACAAACCAGATTGTCCCAAGAATTCCGAGATATCTGTACATTCTAAGCATGTTCTCCCCACTCTGAGCTGTACCAGACCAGGGACCTAGACCTAGTGGAACATTAAAATTTTCTAAGAAGCTTCGAAAAGCTACTGCTGCCAGGAGTACCACCTCAGACCAGTGAATCATGATTTCCAAGGGTGTGGCAAGTATGGGTAATTTTTGTTTTTATTTAAGAGCTACCCAGTTGACTCTGTGACCCTTAAGTGTGAAGAACTTCCACTCTAGCCTAATGCCTCTTAAACTATGAGCATATGAATCCTTTGGAGTCTTGTCTATGTTAAGGTTTTGATTCAGTCTTGGGGACAAGGTGACATACTACACTTCTATTCAGCTTCCTGGTGATGCTGGTGCTGCTGGTCCATGGACCAGAATTTGAGTAGAAGGGCTCTAGATCAGATTTCTCCACCTGGGCATTGCTGACATTTTGGATCAGATAATTCTTTGTTGTAAGGGACTGTCCTATGCATTGTAAGATGTTAACCAGCATTCCTGGCAATACCCACTAGATGCTAATTGCATCCCCCAAGATGTGACAAAAATGTTCCCAGGCATTGCCAAAAGTCACTTGATGGGGAAATCAATCTTGGTTGAGAATTATTTGTCTAAATCTTTTAGACACAGCTCCAAATGGCTGAGAAACCCAGAAGGTGCCATGGTGGATCTCAGGTCACATTATTAAATAGTAGATTAGATCAAATATTATACAAAATAATATTTCATTGTTATGCCTGTATCACAATCTTGGTTCAAAAAGCCAAAGTGAGTGTGCCACATGTGGATTGCTTGAGGTGCTTAAGTATTAGTTTATTTCCTTTACGATGACAAAACATGGCACCTGGTCTGTGGGTTCTTATCCATTTGGGCCCCAGCAGTAGTAGGTACCCTTCAGGAGTATGGGGGAGGAAGAGAGATAAGGGTGAGGATAACCATTCCTTTACAAAGGCTTCAAAACAAGCAAACAACATCCACCTCCCCCCACCAAAACCTCTGAAATGTCTATTCCAATAATACAAAATGACACATAATCAGTTTAAAAGTTATCAGAGCTAAGACCCCAGAAAGCATTTCTTTGTATATTTAGTAAAGTCCTATATATTAAAAAACAAAACAAAACAAAACAAATCACTGCTTTGTTTTGCAGGCTTACACATGCACATCTCTCCTATCATTGAAACTGTACACTTTATGGATCATATCATGACTGTTTCCAAAGCCACTCTTCCTTCTTTATTTCCCTGTGACATCATAGCTGGCTTCTTTATCCCACCCACGATTGGAAATGGGATGCTCTCATGTACAGAGGAATAATAAACCACTTTCCTTGCTTCCTTGTACTTTAATTTCTAGGGGTCAAAATTCAAGGAAGTTCCAAATGATGTAGCACAAAGCTCATCTTAACGACCACAGTTATTATCAGTAGAATTCCACTGTCTTTCTTTTTTCTTATAAGAGTACATCTTGCTACATTTTTACTTTTTTAAAAGAAAGAAATAATGTGACAGATAGAATAGAAATAATCAGAATCCTGAATGCCAAATGGGATTCAAAATACCTATGAATAATCTCAGCTTAATATGCTCTTAGCTTTGGCTTAGATAAGAAATCCCGGCCATAAAATAGTACAAGAAAATTGATGTAAAGAAACTGTTCAAAATATAAGGCCTGTATCTTTTGCATTTGCAAGCCTTCAATTACCCTTACCCTGGTACTTTCCAAAGATATAATCTATTTTTGAAAGATGGAGAAAAGGTCTAAAGAAAAGTCACTGCAAT
Organism: Orcinus orca; assembly: GCF_937001465.1. NCBI lineage: Eukaryota > Metazoa > Chordata > Mammalia > Artiodactyla > Delphinidae > Orcinus > Orcinus orca. The sequence continues at coordinate 21,390,948 of NC_064578.1, forward strand.
GAAAACAACTCTGAAGTTTCAAACACCAAATCAAGAACATAGATTGCTTTGTTTGAGTTTTCTCTACGCATTACTCAATCCAATTCAACCAAAATTGTTGAGTTCCCATTATGTGCCATTCAGCATGCTGAAGAGGCAGGAACATTAAGATATACTCAGTTCATTCTCTAACAATTTCACTTTTTAATATTGAAACAAGACCATTCACCTATATTATCATTATCATCAATATCACCATCTTCATCATCATCATTACCACAGTATTAATATATGTTATTGGGTGTTGTGTCACAAGAAATGAACAGATTCAGGGCTTTGGGTTTTTGTTTGTGTTTTTAATTTTAGCATTGTGTGGGGCACAAAATTCAGGGGAAAACTTTTGAAGTAGATGCTATTTTAGAGTGATTTTCATGTATTACACAAGTGGAAAAATGAAGGCAGGAAAGACATCTGGGCACTTCAAGAATTGTTAAAAAAACACTTGGGGGAGGTAGGCAAGAAAATTTGGTACAGCCAGAACACAGTATTTTACAAGGAATGGAGGGCTGAAGTAGGGGTGGAGCAAAAAGGTACAATGTGGATTTGGGCAGTTACTTAGGTCCTTGAATGAGATTTTTACATGATAGTCCCCATGAATGTTACACAATGTTACACAATCTGAAGTATACAGATGCCCCAGAACATGTGTAGAAAGTAACTTGAAACCCAATCCGTCATTCACTGTGTTTCTCTGAACTGCATGGTCTCACCAGAGCTCCCTCTAATAAGCTCTTGTCAGAAAGCTTCTCTTGCCACTTCCCTGAAAGGCAGTGAATTAGACTCTCACATCTGACAGGAAAAGATTCTGGGGCATAGAAGGACATCAAGTAGGAGAGAGGAGAAGCTTGGCAGAAGCCAGGCTACCCACCAGCATGTGGAAACTCTCAGCGGAGCCTAGGTGATATAGATCAGGTGAGCTAATTGAAAGAACTGCATTTCCCTTGGAGAAGGTCTTTGGTACAGCAGGATGAAATGGAAAGCTGTCATCATTTCTGTTCTCACTCTCTCAATTTTGTTTTTCCTTTTAAAACAAGCAATTGAAGCCAGAGGCTATTTTTAGTCCCCTGGCTGAGGGTGAGTGATAGAGTACATTAGTGCATTGGTGGGGCTGGAGGTAAACTTAAGTGAGAGCCTTGATGGTATAGCCCCACAGAGCTGGCCGGGTCAGGAGACTGGCAGCAGCATTACAGGCGACAAACAAGATCCGACCAAAATCCTCAGGGACTGTAATTTCAAGTGCTGCAGCTAGAAGACTCTATATAAATAGAAGGAAGGGAGAAGAGGGAGATAACCAAGCTCTAGGTCGGATTCCTTTCTGATTTGGATGCTCAGGTTCAAGGGACAGCATGGAATTTAAGTCAATTTTGTAGGCACAAAAGATCCCAGATGGTAGACCCAGGAAATCTTGGAGTTGGTGGGCATTTTATGTGTTTAGCTTGTATATATCAGTCTCAAGAATTTTTAAAATTAATTTTATCTACTTACTTATCTACCTTTTTTTTTTAAAATGTTTTTAACATCAGCTGGAAGAGCTGCCTTACACCTAAGGTCACATTACCTCTGGCTCAAGGAAATTTCACCTTTTCCTTTTCCACAATGAAGAATAATGACAATAGCTATTCTTTTCATCAGGTATTTACTGGGGATCAGATTCCACACATACATACTACAATCTAATGGCATATATATGTATGTGTGTGCATATTTATATATAAATTTAATATTCAGTGAAACTCTGCAATGTTGGCAATCTCCTGGATTTGTAGATGAGTGATATGAGACTCCCAGAAGCTATGAGACTTGCCTCAGTTTCTATTACATACAAGGAGCTGAACTAGAATTTGAACCCAGATCTGTTTGCCCATATGCCCCATGTTTTTTGCACTGCCCTGCCTGCTTGTTGTATGCATGTGTCGGGGGGAGTGTAGTCAATAAGAAGGCTTCCTGATATATCAAGGTTCAGAGAGTTGATAGGAGGGGATAATATGGGAGGGTCATGGTTTGATAAAGAAAACTGAAAACAATTCTTTGTAAATGGTTTGAATAACAAATGTTAAATGATAATCACATCACATTTTAAAAAATGCATCACCCCTGAATAAAAGTGAGTTATGGAAAATGAAAATTCGTGGAATTTGATCAATTAACTGTTGAGACACTAAACTTAGCTAACAGCCTTCTGGACGTAAGCTCCAGAGGAGGCTAGTGCATCCAGTAGGCCAGTAACTGTGGAATAATATAATTCCTTTAATTAGAGATCCAAATTGTTCTAGGGTGATTTACAGAGGGGAGAAGGAGCAACAAAGTAGGAGGAATCAGAGCTTCTTGCTGTCCAATAGAGGATTTTCATATACACAGATCTGAAGACCCATAACGGCAAAGTGGTCCCTAATTTGCAATTACTTGTGTGAAGAGAAAACAGCCCATGAAGGTAAGTGGGGCTGAGGTGAGCTCTTATGCTGCTTGAGAGAAATGTTTGAAGCTTCACTCAGGAATGGGTTGTCAGTCAAAATCTCAGGAAGGAGACCAGATGCCCATCAGTGTGGCAGGAGTAAAGCCTGAGGGAAGACTAGTGGCCCATCATCAAGCTACATGGCGATTCATGGCTAAACCTGGACCAGACCACTGGCACAAAGCAAAAGTAGTGAACTGACAGCCAGGGTGTTGGGATGATCAGAGGGAGTGATGTTTGGGGAAGGTGGCTGTTTGCAGAAAGCTCCTGCTGAAAAGCCTGAGGTTCTGCCCTGAAGGCAAAGTTTCAAACGCCTTCATACCACTCACTTAATTTTGCTTTGTCGCAGTTCCCCAGCTGAAAAATAAACAATCTTATAAAAAATTATGTCCCCTTAATGTCCCTTGACCCCCCCCCCACACACACACACACAACCTGCATCTAAGATATGTAAAAATTTTAATTCTTATAGATGCTATAGATTGCAGCCAAGGCAATCTTGAGATATAGTACAGAGCTATTGTATACAAATATGCATGTGTGGAATGAATGCATGAATGACTGGGAACAAAAAGAGCCATGGTCTACAGCTCTGTGTGTGTGTGTGTGTGTGTGTGTGTGTGTGTGTGCGCGCGCACGTGCGCACACGTGCATGAACATTTATACCTTACAGAAGCAATGTCCTAAAACCTATAGAAACCAGAAGGACCTGGAATGGCCTCCTTTAGTTGTGTGAATATCTGAAAGTTGGAATAAACAAGGCTCTACTATTTGAACAAAAAGAGGGAAAGTATAAACATTTAGGGAAATCCCCAAGTTTAATTTAATTCACAGTTATGGTGAATCGGTCCCTATTCTAGAAATAGAAAAAAAAAATAATGTTAACAATACCACCAACAACTATTAAAACAATGATAATGACAGCAGTTATTGAGTTCTTATTTTGTATCAAGTATTATGTGATGCACTTAATAAACACTATCACACGGAGCAGGCACTATTACAATCCCTTTTTACTGATGGGGAAATTAAGGTACAGTTAAGTGATTCACACAATGTCACTTAAAATAATGCATGATGAAGCTGGGTTTCCATTCACTTCAGTCTGATCTCAGAACCCAGATGAACTGGGAACATAATGAAGCACATATCAGGAGCATTCTTCTGATTTTTCTACTCTCTGCAAGGACAGGATAGGTAGGATTTTTTGAGGAAAATACTGCCCTTCAGTGGTTTATTCTGTCTCATCTTCTTATCCGTGGGGCACATCTATCCATGCTCATTAAACCACACTGAACATGTGTGTGGAACATCTGGATAAGAGTAGACTGTTGAATTAAGTAAATGCTGATCACTCCAGGGTACTATCACGCCATTTGTGATTAGTATCCCTCCTCCCTCCTTGTTTCTCAGAGTAAGGTTTTTCTGAATTTTTCTGCAGGTGTAATTTCCACAGATTCTGCGCTGGAAAAGGGATTTGCCCTTGCTTGGCTAAGTGCCTTGCAGGCTGTTGAGAGTCTTAAAAGTTGAGAAGGAGACATTAGGGTTGGACCCTCCATTCATAGTCAGGATGTGCTTTTCCAGTCAAATGAAACTCCAGATGTGTGCAATTGGACAGGAATGCACTATTCTGTTCAGACTATATGAGTCCTGCACAGAAAATTAGATTTCTCTCCTTGCTGACTTCTTTCTAGCATTTTCAACATCTTCGACTCTTAGTGGAGATGATGGAAAATACGGAACCAACAGAAATGAATTCTAAATTTAGGCTTTAGTGGTCAATTTGAGCTCTCATTAGAACCGAGGAGTTAATATCCTAGAAATGTTTGACTGTGTGTTCAAATTAAAGTATGTGTCCTAAATGAATTTTAGTTTTAGAAATTTGGACTAATGCCTTCTTCTGTTGAATGGGGGAAGGTGACAAATGCATCCCAGAAGCAGCTACAAAAGATTGCTCTATTTTGACTCTGAACATTACAATGAATTGTTTTGCATTTTATCTTAATAAGAAAGAAAAATACCTTAAAGTTTATATTTCTTCCATATCCACCCTCAGCAGGGACTCATAAATGCCTGCTGATGAAATTAAGAAGAACTATGTGCTCAGGCACTAGTAGCCCCAAGCACTGGAAAATAATTAAATTAAATACTTAATGAGAGTCATTCTGTTTTTTTGGGGGGGGAGTGTTGGTTCTGAAATGTTTAGGTTATGGGAACATTTTGACCTAACTGTATCTGCTTAACTTAGGCTGAAACTTCTTGCTATACATTTGCTCAATAAATGTTGGATCATGATGAAAGCCAAATAGTTTTGAGTATTTTAACAACAGCAACAACCACCACCAACAAAACACTTGTGCACAGTCCAGTTTTTATTGTCCATACCCTTGAAATATTATCCCACAAAATCAGCAATACCAAGAAAACAATCTTTTTCTTTGTCCAATAGAGAAGCAACAGTGACTGCTTGGAAACTTTTGAAACCAGGGTAAATTCTGGAATAATTAAAATCAATTTTTACATAAGTTTTCAAGCCACGTAAATATTTTATTAACCTCTCTGTAAACTGCAGAAGAAAAAAGTTAAGGCTTTTCATATGAAGTCCTCCACAACCAGATTTCAACCTTCAGCTCCACTGTAATCACTGTTTTCCACAATCACCATTCCCTAAATTTCATTTGTAACAAGAGTGAGATAGTTACACATCAACAGCCCACAGTCTAAATCTGATGAGTAGAAGTGTTTTGTTTGACCTATTTGGTGTTTGCAAATTGGGATATTTTGCTGAAAAAGCTAAAACTTTGGAAATACTCTAAGAAAACTGGAAAGGTCTGGAAACAGTGGGTTCATATTTCTGCATGGCAATAATTAGTTAGAACTAAGTAATTGGCTGAAATGTGTACATGAGGAAGGAATTTTCTTGTTTGCCCCAGTCCCTATTCCTCCCTATTGCCCTATTTCTGGCTTTTTTGCTCATTTACAATATATACTTGGTCATTATAGACATTTGAATCTGCCCATCAGGTACTTCTCCACTTCCTTGTCTTTGATCCTCCTTCCTGCTTTTCTGCTGTTTTCCTCTATGATGAATGCTTTCTCAGGTTACCTCTTTTTTCCAAAGGTTACCTCTTTTTTTTCTTTTGTATCTTTTTCTGGTACTTATAGCCTTTGCACAGAATTGATTATACACTCACTTGTCTTCATTCACTCAACAAATATTCAGGGAGCAAAGCCGTAAGTCAGGCACTCTGCCAAGCACTGGGACCTTAGTAGTAAGTGATTGCAGTTGACCTACATGTGTCTGGGATGTGTTCCTGGTGTCATTTGATCACATCACTGTTAAAGTACTCAGATTACATTTATAGATGTGAGAACTAATTGAAAACTCAGTGCAGTTCCCCAACAACTGCAGTTTTCTTCCAGGCAAAGGGTAGGATTGTAGGTTCCCCCCTCGCTGGTGGTAGGTATGGCTGTTTGACTTGTTTTGGAGAGTGAAATGTAAGCAGTACTGATGGGTATCACTTCTTCAGAGGAAAACATTAAAAAGTGGTATGTGATCCACCACACACTCTCTTTTCCTCTGCCAAAGCAACCAGCAGCACTGGTGGCTCCTCTAATGACCCAGGTCCTAGAATAGGATATAGAGCAGAGTCAGGTGACCTGTGATGAACATGAGTTCTGAATGAGAAATAAAACTTGTTATTTTAACATCTTGAGGTTTTTTTTGTTTCCGCAGGAAAGCAAGGAAAGATCCTAGTCTGTCCTGACTGCAACATTTAGTGCCTCTCGAACTGGGGACCATGAGATTCATAAGATTAAGAAAAAAAAAAAAAAATTAGTAATCTAAAGAATTCATTTTACAATTTAGGATGATAAAATTTCTCATTTGCTGTGGTTACAGTAGTTGAAAACAGGTGGTTGTTTGTTTGTTTTTTGGCTGTGACGTGTGGCTTGTGGGGTCTTAGTTCCCCGACCAGGGATCGAATTCAGGCCCATGGCAATAAAAGTGCCAAATCCTAACCACTGGACCACAAGGGAATTTCCTGAAAGTGGGTTTAATACACTTAGAATATTATATTCTTGGACTAAATATTATTCACACTGGTTTTCTGGACAGAGTGAGTCCTTGGATCTTTATTTTAAATAGAAATATTTTTCCTAAAGGAAATATTTTTCCTTTCCTTTTCTAAAATAATCTACCAAACACCTAAATTCAAGAAATACTCTCCTGGGTGAAAAGGGCCTTTGTAACAATCTTTAATTCTATTTTTAAGGTCTATTTCAATGAAATATAAGTATATAATGCATAAAATCGCACTAATCATAAAGGTCAGTGAATTTTTATAAAATATGCACAATTGGCTCATTATCAAGATCAAGAAACAAAATCTTCAGCATCCTCTCTCCACAAATCCCTCTTTTTTACCCCCTTTCAATTGATATCCTCCCTGTCCAAGATCAATATTAACCCCTACTGGGGCTTCAAATAGATTAGTTTTGCTTATTTTTGAACTTTATATAAATGGCATCATATTGTATCTACTCTTTGGTGCTTGAACCACTTTTGCTCAATCTTTGTAAGATTCATTCATCTTGTGTTGTGTAGTTGAAGTTAAATATAGTGTAATACAGGGACTTCCCTGGTGGTTCAGTGGTTAAGACTCCATGCTCTCAATGCAGGGGGCCTGGGTTCGATCCTTGGTCAGGGAACTAGATCCCTCATGCCACAACTAAGAGCCTGCATGCCGCAACTAAAAAAAAAAAGAAAAAGAAAAGATTCTGCATACCACAACTAAAGATTCTGCGTGCCGCAACTAAAGACCTGGTGCAGCCAAATAAGTATTTTAAAAAATACATATTTTTAACCATTATGTGGATACAGCATAATTTATTTATCTACTGTATTGAAGATGGACATTTAGATTATTTTCAGCTTTTTCCTATTAAAAGTAGTGTTTCTGTGAACATTTTTGAAAATATATATTTTGTACATGTATTTTGGTAAACACGTGGATATTCTTATAGTACATAAGGGTCAAGTTGCTTATGGTAGAACTTCAGGGTAATAAGGTATGAGAAGTTCAGCCACGCAGTTTTTCAAAGTGATCGTACCATATTACATTCCTGGTTAATCCAAATCTGTGTCAATACTTGCTATTATCTATTCATTTTTCTTCCTCTTTCCTCCCTTTCTTCCTTCCTTGCTTCTTTCTCTCCCTCCCTTCACCTCTCTCCCACTCTCCCTCTCTCTTTTTCTTTCCTATTGTTTTGGGTGTGTTGTGTTATTCACTGTTGTTTTAACTTTGCTTCTTTGATTACTAGTGAATTTGAGTATCTGTTCATATGTTTTGACATTTAAAAATATTCTTTGCTTTTTTCTTATTGACTTGTAGGCATTCTTTATATACTGTAAATAAGTCATTTGTTAGATTAGATATATGCATTTCAAACTACTGAAGAAAAAAATCTTACTGGTTACATGCTACCCAGATTCCTCAAATATTAATGCTTTACTACATATACTTGTCTTCCCTCAGCCTCCACCCACCCATCTAGGTGGATAACGAGGTTTTCTTTTGTTTTTGGCCTATATGGTTAGAGCGTCTGGTGTCCTGTTTAAGAAAACATTGCCCTCAAGGCCCTGGATATAGCCTGCTTATCTTTATTCTGCATCAGTTAAGGAAGAAGTGTTCTGACCCTGCTGTTTAGATTCCTGGACATTTAATAGGTGGCAATGTGGATATTAGGTAAATACACGGATAGAATTATGGGCATATTCATTATTCCCTTCAGGGTTAAACACTCGTCTTTTATTCTATTCTTTGGCTCTATGCATTCATTTTGTTTTAGTATTTTTTGGTTCTTTTTGTAGTTTAATATTGTTATTTTAGATTTACTAAAGTGGTAAGTTCCAAGATGCAAGTTAAGTTTAAAGAAAAGTACCATTTAAAATATCAAAAAATAGCAAGAGAATTCTCCATGTAACCCAGCTCAGCTTCCCAAGTTTAAGGCGAAAGCCAGCCATGTGTAAAGCAATATTTTACCTGCCTTTGACTTCTTTGTGTCTGTATCTCCCCTCACATGTTGGGGAGGCATTATGGCCAGATGACTACAGGACTTAGCTATTTCTACATCCTATGGACCAAGTACCATTATCAGTCTCCTACCCTCAAGTCCTCACAGATGTTTTACTGATCCAGCAAATTTTCTGATAAATGAAGAAAAATCAGTAAGAAAAAGGAAAATTATAGTTGGTTTGACTCACTCAGGAATGAACTTTATGGGAGAACTAGACAGACTTGAATGAGGAAGATGGGGAGCAAGAACATACCTTTTTGGTATAATTGTTTATTAATAAAACACATGGAAATTAAATGAGCTAGACTAAACAGTCTTCTCTTTATAACATATTTCATGAAGAACTGTATTATCTTACATCAGGATAAAGCCTTCCTACAGTATGCGCAAATATTTACTTTCACATTATGAACATTTGAACTCTTTTGACATTTTCTACAAACCTCAGAGCATCCATTTAAACTCAATGGCTCATTTCTGCCTTTTAATTTCTTCACGTTGTAATTTAACACTAGAGTTACTTTTCTGATGTATTTGGTATGAATAAATTATATTCTACAAATGGTTCAAACGTTCAATAGGCTCTAACCAGTCATCATTTATCTATGAGTACCCTTTAGAAAAGAACAAAATGATCTTCATTTTTTTTGATTTGTACAATTTAAATCTAAGAAACGTGCAGTTATGTAAGTGCAAGGTTAAGGACTGCTCTCATTGCAAATTTCTAATCCTCTTGCTGGGGGATTATAAACTCCCATGCTGTTATAAAGTTTCTGTGCACACAATGGTTTTATAACTGACTGGAAGATTGAAGGTTTTTTTTTTTTTTTCCCCCAATTTAAATATGTTTGAATCATGGGACTCCATTAGAAAAATACAGCTTCATTGGAATTAGGAGAAAATATACCCTTTGTTTAACATTTAATATTGTATTTCCAGTTCACGTGTGATTGTTTGTATGGTTTACAGTCTCCCACAACCCAAATAAAAAAGGTTTTATACCCTATAGCTGCAAATTTCAAAACACAATGTCAAAACGTTCAGTAGAACAGAACTTTCTTATTGCTCCCAGTAGACTCTCAACTCCAGCATGGTATGGGGAGAAAAGGGCTTAATTATAACAGTCTCCTATTACAGTAACCTACTTGGTTAGCACATGTTGCAAAGTTAACAGACATGAAAAATGTGGATCTTGTTTCTTTCTGTTTATTTTTCCAAGATGTTTGGGGAGGGGAGTTGCACCAGGGGAGCAGAGTCATTGCCTTTGCGACAGCCCTTTAGTGATCACTAAATTTACATTAAAATGAATGGTAATAAGATTTAAACAGGCTCCATCCTGTGTGTGCATGTATTTAGTGGGCTATTCAGTTGATATCAAGACTTAGTCTAAATCAAGACATATGTGTTTATGTGGTGGGGGTATGGTGGGGTGGGTATTTTACAGAATCCGAGCTTAAATCTGGTGGTAAAAATAGGAAGAGGGAAGAAGCAGCCTCTTCTCTTTCTTGTTGACTTAATGGAAGAGTGAGAGGTAGGAGGAGACTCAGTGGAATGCATAATGAGGGCCTGGATATTTCATGGAAACTGCCTTGCTACTTGGGTTTGTCCCAGTACCTACAATGTATTAAAACGAAACAAAACAAAAATAAAAGCAACAGAGAGAGAGAGAAAGGACGGAAGGAAAAAAGAAAGAAAAAATGTTGGTATCTCCCCAGAGTTGTACTTAGCACTCAGGTCAAGGATACCTGGATCTAAATCTAACTGTCACAATGTATCATAATGTGAAGCCTTAGTCAAATTATTTCTGCTCTCTGGGCCTTAGTTCAATCGTTTATTAAAAAGTGGGGAGGGCTCTCTGTGGAAGGCCAAAGCAACACAGAGGAGACGGTAGTGACTTGCGAGTGTGGCCACCACCACCACCACCATGAGCCTCCTTGACAAGCCCCAGAGTGAGATGTGACACCACAGGAGCTGCAGAAGTGGGAGGAGGAGGAGTTTAACACAGGGCCACTTTCCGTGCTCACCCAGTCGGTCAAGAACAACACCCAAGTGCTCATCAACTGCCGCAACAACAAAAAGCTCCTGGGCCGTGTGAAAGCCTTCGACAAGCACTGCAACATGGTGCTGGAGAACGTGAAGATGTGGACCCAAGAGCGGCAAGGGCAAGAAGAAGTCCAAGCCAGTCAACAAGGACCACTACAGCTCAAAAATGTTCCTGCACGGGGACTCAGCCACTGTGGTCCTGTGGAGCCTGCTCATTGCCGGCAAGTAGGGGCCTCCTCCCTGCCATCAGAACTTGCCTCCTCATTTTGCAAAGACCTGCCCTTTGTGCTGGGAATAATAAAGTCATGTGTTTTTCTTAAAAAAAAAAAAGTAGAGAGGAAGGATGATGACTTTTGTCTCTGAGGTTCCTTCTAACCATGTCCCAGGTAATAATATAAGCCTCCAGAAGAATCTGGGCCCCTGATAACAACGATAATGGCTGAACCAGGATGGTGTCTACCATCCAGACTGGTCCATGTCAATAACAAGACCCAGAGAAAATGCTGGTATAAAAGGATGTCCCTTGAGCAAGACTCACTGATGAAGGTAATTTTATTTTCAATAGTCTGTAAAGAGTGCTTGGTCCAGAAACCAAAAATTAAAAGACTGGCACCTGAACCTAGGAGAGGGTCAAGATGACGCATGACTGAAGCAGATTTAGATGCAAAGAGTGCTGTTGGTTAAAGGCACCTGTACCCACACATGATCCAGTGTTGTAGATGTGCTAATCTCATCAAGCTGGCTGACATCAGCTGTTGGCAAACTGATCACCTTCATTCCCCAGTTGTGCCTAATTTGGGCTCCACTAAAAGTGAGCTGATGATTGCAGTGCCCAAGGTCAGCGTCTCCACTGCCCATGTTTAATAGTGTTGGTGAAAGTGTCAAGTCCACAGATAAGAAAAGCTTCCCCTAGACCTTCTGAAAAGCAAGTCCAACATCCAACCACATAATGATCTGAATTATATTTTTAAATTATATTTTATAATTATTTATAATTATACTTTAAAATTATATTCTAAACAAAGTGAAAAAGATGGAAGGAAAGAGGAGGGAAGGAAGGAGTCTGGTGCAATAAAGGGAAAAGCTCTGAACTTGGTTATAGAAGATGTGCATCAAATCCCAGCATCACTTCTTTCTACCACATTTCTGTCTCCTCTCCCCTTTCACTTCCTTCACTTGTACACTCATGTTTATTCTCCTATTATTTTATCTGTTACTTGTGCCAGGTCCTGCCACAGGCAAAGTGAGGGCAGGTGGGAAACAAGAGTGATGTGTTCCTGCTTCCATAGGATTTATCTTTTAGCTGTGGAGACAGGAAGTAATGAGGCCAATAGAAATGATCACATGATAACCAAGATGACAGATGATCTGAGAGAGAAGCATGGAGTCTTAAAAAACCAATGATATGAAGGAGAAGTATGGGGTTTTAGAAATCCATATAACAAGAGGACTGCAGGCATACCTCACTTTATTGTACTTCTCAGATACTGCATTTTTTACAAATTGAAGGTTTGTGGCAACCCTGCGTCAAGCAAGTCTACCAGCACCATTTTTTCAACAGCATTTGCAAACTTTGTGTCTCTGTATCACATTTTGGTGATTCTTGCTATATTCTAAACCTCCACTAGCAAAAGCTCAAAATGATGGTTAGCATTTTTTAGCAATGAAGTATTTTTAATTAAGATATGTACATTGCCTTTTTTAGACATAATACTATTGCATACTTATAATATACAATATAGTGTACAGTGTAAATATAACTTTTATATTCAACGGGAAACCAAAAAAATTCTTGTGACTTGCTTTACTGTGATATCTGCTTTAATTGCAGTGGTCTGGAACTGTACCCACAATATGTCTGAGGTCTGCCTGCAATCTATTTAAGGAGTTCAGGAAGCCTTCTCTGAAGAAGCAACATTGAAAGGGAGAGCCACTCTAAGAAGAAGTTAGTTTCAGGTTTCCAAGCTTGTCAGAATCAAAGACAAAATTTAAACCAGTTGCTTTTTATGTTTCTTTTTCTCATTCACCTATGTGTGTTTATTTGCACAGCCAGCACATATGCAACTGGATATTATTCCTGATACATTTTAAATCCCGTTTTCTTCTTTCACTGGTAGTAGTTGAGGCTTTTACTTCTGTAAAACTCTTAGACGCTCTCTTCTTTCTTAAAATTCACAGCCAAGTGGAAGCTAATAATATTCTTTTTTTTTTTTTTTTTTTTTTTTTTTGCTCAGCGGCCATGGCTCACGGGCACAGCCGCTCCACGGCATGTGGGATCTTCCCGGACCGGGGCACGAACCCGTATCCCCTGCATTGGCAGGCGGACTCCCAACCACTGCGCCACCAGGGAAGCCCTAATAATATTCTTATTCTCTATAACTGGAAATTTTCATGTTTGCAAAGCATCGAAAACCTCACCATTGTCTATTTTGACTGTCTGGTGCTAGGCACTGTATTGAGCATTTAAAATACATAATCTCCTTTAATGTCTGCACAATCAGGTAAGTATTTTACAGATGATAAAACTAAGTTACAGAAAGATGATATAGCTAGTCTACAAACTAGTGATATACTGAACCTGGAATTTGCAACCAGAAAGTTCTGAAGCTGACATCTGCATACTTCATTTCATTCATTACATGCCTCTTCAGTTTAATCAGCTTTTGCTTTTCCTGAAGCCCAAGGAAGGGTAATTGACTTGCCTAATATGGCAGAACTTTGTGAGAATAGTGTCCTTATATCACCAGTATCCAGTATGGGGAGGAAAAAATATAAATTAAGACACAAATTCTTTCTCTCTCTCTTTCTCTACCTCATCCAGGTAAACAGATGTAGAGATGATAGATGATTATTTTAGATATATCTATATTTATTGTTTGGATAGATCTATACATAGATTTAATGATGTCTTTTATGAATATACATTTTTAATTTTATTATAGCCCAGTTAATTTTTTTCCATTACGGTTAGAGCTTTGGTTTCAGGATTAGAATCCAGGCTCCAGTGCTTTCTAGCTGTGTGACTTTTTTGGCAAAGAATCTTAATGTCTCTGCACTGTATTTCCCACCTAAAAAAAAAGTTAATTGTATGATGTGTTTATCATGTAGGCTGGTAGTTGATGGAATGTACATCTAGTGGTATCCTCAGTGGTCAGCAGACAGTAAACATCAATAAATGAGAAATTAAGTCATGGTGAACACACAAGGCAGGCTTAAAAGGAAAGAGAGCATGCGAGGGCAGTCTGAGTAGATGTGGCTGGAGGGAGGTGGAGGAGAGAAGGCATAACACCTTTACTTCTTTTTAATTTTAACCAGCCTTTCTATACATTTTCATAAGGATTCTTAAGCTGGAGGCATTGTATGAGCTCTAACAATGTGAGATTCTCCAAATTAAGAGCAAATTTCCTTCAAGTTAAGTAAGCTGAAGATGATTGATCATCTCTGAAATCTGTTCCTTCTCTGACTGTCAAAACAAATTTATCTGCACTGCTCTTTCAAAATGCATCTCTTCCAATCTTTGTGACTAAGGTCTACTCTCACATAATAGAATATGAGTCCCTTTAAGACATGGTCAATGTAATCATTTTCCCCCCTCACTGCCCTTAGCTCCAGGATTATGCTTTTCTATGGTGGAGGGAATAATAAACGCTAACTGCACATAGAGCAATTTCTTTTCCCTCCTTTGCCTTTGGCTTAGAGTCACCATCACAAACACTTCCTTTTTTCTGCTTCTCAGCTTTCTTTACCTCCAGGTCATCATGACTTTGTTTACAGATTATATATCCAGGTTTCCAGGCATTTGACTGGCTATGATGTGAGATTCATAATAACCTTCCTTTTGGTTTAGACTTTGGGACAAATCTAGCTGCATGGCCTTTGACGAGCCACGACCCCTCTCTGGACCACAGCTTTCTCATCTGCAAAATGAGGTAGCAGGCTCACTGATTTCTAAGGCCCTTAATTGTCTAAATTCCATGCCTTTGGCAGCCACCCTCATTCCTGAAGAAATGAAGCTCTGAAATAAATTTTCAAATGGAAAGTTTTTGTGTGAACTGGAGATGCTCATAGATGCTCATGAGGTTTGTCATGAGGCATGAGGATGCAGAGCATCTTCCTAAATCTGTCCTTGTGTCTGGATCTTGCCTGCTCATGAGGTTTGTCATGAGGCATGAGGATGCAGAGCATCTTCCTAAATCTGTCCTTGTGTCTGGATCTTGCCTGGCTCTTGGCTATAGTCCTCTTTCCACGATGACAACATGACAACAGCTGAGTGCTGTTATGTGTCAAATTACCTATTCTCTTTCCTTCCAAAAACTGAAACTACACTTTCAGATACATTTTAAGGCACAAAATGCACATGCTACATAGACACTTAGCTTTCTAGGGAAAACAAAGATTTGAAAAGAGAAAAAAAAAAGTTTTTCAGTCTATATTCATTCCATTCTTAACTTCATATGACATTAACTTGAATACAGAAAACGAAGGTTTAGGTAGGAGAAAAACAATCTCTGATCCTTGGGACTTTGGTTATAGTTGGTTCCAGCTCCATCACTGATTTAATGTGATATTTTAAATAATTTGTTGAATATTCCTTTGCCACATCTACCTTTGTGTAAAATGAAGATAAGGATTCTTTGCTTTGTTCCTGAGAACACTGTTACATAGAAGCACTAAATGGGATGGACCTGACTTGTCACTTATTAGGTATAGTGATAAATCCCTTAACTTTTCTGAACCTCCTTAAGATGATGATTCCTACCTCATGGGATTTTTGTGAGAATTAAAGGACTGTAGCTTAGTTTCTGGCACTTAGTGGATATTCAACAGATGGTAGTAGTAGTTAATTCCTTGAGATGACACCCAGCCTAGTGGTCTATAGTTTTATTAAGTTGTAGATGCAGAGCAAGATGACTATGGCCACAGGACTCATGTTGAAGGACACATGGTGTGGCCCAGGAGTTCCTTATTCTGAGGTCTGGAAGAAGACATACAATAAACACAGAAACGTCTTTGGCTGGGCCTGAACTGCTTTGTGACCTTTTGAAAACCATTTCCTATTTCTCGGCCTCTCTTTTTCTTGTCTGTCATTCAAGCAGTGTCAGTTAGGTATTGTCAATGTTTCTTCAGGCTTACCAATGTTAGGGGTGAGAGACTGAGCTTTTCTCTTCCCAGGAATAGTTGGCAGGGATTTGATGGTTTCAAAATTCATATAAATTGTAGCTGTGCCCTGGAGGTACAATGGAGGAACTTCAGGTGTGTTAAATCCATTGTACAGTGGGGAAACCTTAAAGGATGCCGGCAGCAATGCCGTGTTTGTAATTTTAGTAGCTCGTGCATTTCTTGATCAGTACGTTCACCAAGACTCAGAAATATTTATGCCATTCTTTGTTCTACTCAAAGACCAAAATACTTAGCTTCTCAAAACTACGTGTGATTTTTTTTTTTGCACTGAGGCTTGATAAACAGCAGTGTATGCTAATAATAATTATGAGGATTTTTTATGATAAAAGTATATCTATGCCAAATTCTCTAGGCACCTAAGAATGCCAAACTGAATATATTACCTAATAAAAGGACAGCCCAGCTCTATAAATCTCAAGCATAGTGAAGAAAAGTTCTCCATAACCACCACCAACTGTATAATAAATAAAGCAACTATTCACCTACGTAAACCAAAGGAATGAAGGAGCTTTAAAAAGCACCAGCATTTTGTATCTGAGGACTTTAAAGCAGAACCAGAAAGGTATTATATGCGGAAATGGTCTACTAGGTACTTAAAAGTTAAACCGACCCTCTTTTTAGGTAGTGGGTAAGCCAGTTAGCCATTGACAATTTTATAGCAGCTGAAATAGAATAGGATGTGTGTGCTGCAGTAAGGCATACTTTCAAAGTTTCAGTGACTTAACCCATCAAATGTAATTTCATACTCGTGTTGAAGTCCTATGAGGATTTGACGTTTGTAACTCTAATCCACATCAACTCAAAGATCCAGGCTGGATCTTGGCTGCTTCCCTCTAGTGACCTCAAAATCTTGGTGCTCTTTACGTCCTGCCGTGCAAATGAGGAAAAGAGATAAGGAAGCATAAAAGACTCACATCCTTTCCTATTTACCTTGTACTAAGAATAACACTTGCCAATTCTGCTCACAGCCCATTGCCCAGAACAAGCCGCATGGCCCTAACTTCACATGAGAGAGACTGAAATAGGAAGGCTGCATTGTGAACAATATTATTTTGTTATATAGCAGATCTCTTTTATCCACAAGGGTGAATCTTGCCTACGTCTCTTACCTTGATGCATGACCTTGAAAAGAACTTGCATCCCCTCTTGGACTACAGTATACTCAAAAGTGAACACATAAAAATCTTTTTTCAAGTGGGAGGATTGTGTCAAAGATCAAGTGGAATGATGACCAAGAAAGTGTTGAGCCTGCCATAAAGAAGCATCCAAAGATGAGTTATTGTATGCCATGAAGATTATGGGTCCTGGTGCTATTGTATCTTTGTTCAAATTCTGAATCAGACACTTATTTAAACTACTTTTTGTCAAGTTACTCAATTTTTTTGTTTCTGATTTCCCATTATTTAAATGGAATGATATTTGCCCTAAAACTATCAGAGGTGAGTTATGAGTCTTTTTAGATGATAGGTGTGGAAGCGTGGTCAAAACATTATATACTTAATAAGGGTAACATACTGATAGATCGATTGAGTTGAGGGTCTTAGGTCCCTGTAGACCTTCTTGAAGTCAGATAGAATGCTTTCAGTAGCAAGTAACAGATGACCTGACCTAAAATAGGATTGAACAATAAGGACACTCATTATCCTCCACAATGGCAAGTCCAGGCAGAGGTCAATATGGCAGATCTTTAGTGACTCAAGTTTGTGTCATGTCTCCACATTAATATCCTTCATGCTACCTTCATCCTCAGTGGACTAACAAGGAGACTGTGGCAGCTCCAGGTGTCATACCCAGACAAAACAGTTAAAAGCAAGAAGGATCATTATTCATTTGTTCTCTTTCTTCAGCCTGAAGAAACATTTACATAAATTTGACCTTTCCTTCCATTCCTTCCTAGCAGAAATTTCCCTGCCTATCCCTAAATTAATAGTTGGCAAATGAAATAGAATTGCCATAATTGGATTGATCAGGTTGCATCAAATTTAGGATGTTAAGGAATCAAACAGAATATCTAGGCTTACTTTGTGTTCAACTCCTAGAGCAGTATTTCCTTCTTGAAGAAAGGTTTACTTTTTCTGATAGCAACTGCATTGTGTTCTCTTAGAATCTAACAAAGCATCTTAGCTCTGCTATAGTTGTCAAGGGATCCTACTTGACACCAAGGTGAAAATCTCAGATAGACCAAGATTGGGCTGGCCACCTGGCCTTGTGAAAGAAAAAGGGCATTGTAGGCAGTCAGATTTAGATTAAAATCCTGACTCAACCACTAGTGACTTGAATTTTGAAAGATGCTTACATCTCTTATGCTTCATTTCCTCTCTATAAAACCGGATATTAACAGCTACCTCACAAGTCTTTTGAGATGACTGAATTAAATAATGCAGCATTTCTGGCACATAGTGGGCACTCAATAAATGTTGTTAGTGGTATTAGTATTAATATTAATGTCAGAATAATGAAGAATTAGAAGAACAAAAACTATTCTTGGCATCCTTTCCCACATCCTTTTTCTTCTGGTCATGTTGGACATATATTACCCTATTTCCTTTCCAACAAGCCCTCTGTCAAAATGTAAATACAGCTTAAAAAATATTTGTCCTCAGCCTTCAAAAACAGGGGCATGGTTAAGTAAATTGGGGAAAGACTGAATGACGGAAAGTTAATCAACCATTAAAAATGATGTCTGTATAGCATTTTAATAACATGGAGAATGACTTATGTTACAATATTAAAAATATGTTCCAAAGTATATACATAGTATGATATCAACTATGTAAAAGAAAAATATTCAGAGGAAAAAAGCTTGGAGGGAAAAGCAACAAATTTAACAAACTTTGGCTCTCATCAGAGAGATTCTGTGCAATATTATTTTTTTTTGTTCTTTAATTCCATATTATCCAGATTTTCTTTTTGAGCATGTATTAACTATGTATTTAAATGAAACTACATTGAATATAGAGTTATCAATATAGACATATAGATAAATATGGGTTTATAGATGTTATTTATTGTAGATATTATCATTTATTGAGCTCATACCTGACCTTGTGTTACACTCATTATATAGGCATTACCTCATAAATTTCCTGCTAGAACACCAGGGAGTAGGTGCAATTATTTCCATCATTACTTCCATATGATAAAATTGGATCTTAGAGGGGGAAGTAAGTTACCAAGATTACTGATGCCTATTAGAAAGCTAGGATTGGAACCCTAGGTGTTAGCCCCACAACATCCATGATTTGAACCACTCCAAATACCTCTCCTTCTACAAAGCAGAGATTTAGAGATGAATTATTTGTTGGGAATATTATATTGGTAACTTAAGTACAGAACCAGGTGATCCTTAAAGGTCCCATCCAATGGAGAGATTCTTTAATTCCATGGAAGAGTAGGATGCATGTCTTGGGCTTGTGAGTGCCCAGCAGAAAACTGATGTGCAAGTAGGTAAGGAATGCCCGGTTTGGGTAGACTGAAATGGAGGAGAGCAGGATGAAAGACATGAGAAACAGAAAGTGGCATTTTGGTCTTTCTGATTAAATTGCTGCATTGCCATGGTAGGTGTTGGCTATTTCTGATGGAGACTGTTACATACTTAACTTCCCAGTCCATAGCTTTCTATTCACACAAGCAAGAGACATGAATATATTTGCATGTCAACCTATGGAACAAGAGTGGAAGCTGCTTTTTCTGGGAATGGGAGACACATGTGATTTGTTTAAAAGTCAAATCATTAAAGATATAAATTAAGCTAAGGCAGCAATATGAGACATGCAACTCACCAGCATTGGGTATATCAAGACAAATTTGTGCTGGCATTTCTAGTACCGTGGTGACTCTAGTGAGGGGTTTGTAATGAGCTAAGTGAAGGAAGTTGCCTGAGTTAAATTATAGAGTCAAATCCTGTCTTCCACATTTTCTGTGACTTTTTTTGATATGCACCAATATGATGATTTGGTGTGCAAATTCTTCCTCTGAATTCAGTTTGACCTGAACTGTATGTGTTGAAAAGAGAGTACTCCTACAACAAAACCCCATGCCATTTCTGCTACTACCTATGGGTTCTTGTCCATAAGACATTGAAGAAATACAAGTGTAAAGACTATGTTTGCTTATAGTGGATATACTTAGATGACATAAAATGGACAGAACTCCATGACTGCAATGGATCCTGTGCAACGCATTGTTTTTAAATGTCAATCTCAAACTATAGATGCTACCTGAAATGAAATGGGATGTGGAAGTAAAGTTGCATATGACACTGACACACTGACATCTACCAGATCATGATGTGATGGCAGCAGAATGTTGAGGACACTGGGACTTGAGCAGTAGGGAAGTCCTTAGAGGGAAGCATATGGTTAATATTATATAGAATATTGATGTTTCTACCTGCTCAGCTGTCAACCCTCTTCCTTTTAGTAAGATCTCTCAGGTTCTGGAGACATCATCTTTAGTCTTTCTGGGTATAGTGAAGCTGACTCTGTTTTTAGGGCCAGGAGTTGAGTATGTAACTGAGTTTGGTTAACCAGAGTCTCACATCTCTCAGCCTTAAAGCTTGATTCAGAGATAGTGAGATGGCCTGGACCAAACCCATCTGAGTCAATACTACCTGACAACCTTTCTTTTTTTTTTTAATTTTAAGAGAAGATAACATTTTCTGTTGAACTTAAAGATCAGTCTTCAGCTGCTGGGGGGCAGAGAGGTAGACAATACATAAAGATAATCTTTCTTATGATGAAAATAACATAGAAGCAAAAAGAGAGAGTAGAATAATGAAGAAAAACCTATTCAAAATACACGGAGTGAGCCCCTGGATCCAGCCAAGTCTGAAATCATACTTATATTTGGATTACTTAATTATGTCAGTTGATAAAGTCACTTTTTTCTTTATTCCAGTTTGAGCTGGGTTCCTTTCATGCAAATATAAGAAGCTACATTAGTACCAGGTTTTATGTATATAAAAATTGTCACATTTGAAGTTTCATGAAAACTTTTCATAGATGTTTTCATCCTGGAGAGATATATATATATATATATATATATATATATATATATATATATATATATGATATTATAGTTGAAAAATTAAACTGGTAAATGGCAAAAATGGTACTGTAACTACATCAGAAACAAATAAAAAACCCTTCACTTTGTTCCACTGTCAAGTGAAATGTTTTAGAATTAATAAAAGGAGCTAGTATCTCTTGTAACAGGTTTTAGAAGTGCCAAGATTTGTCCCTTGTAGGTGGGTATTCAACCCAACGAGTGAATGACAGCTCTAACTATATTCAGCCATCCGTGTTTGCGGAGTCCATAAAAGAGAAAGTGGTCACAGACAAACACAGCTTGTGTTATGAACCATTGCATTTAAAAAGAAAAGACAATGATGTGTTCAAGCTTATCAAAGACTTCTGTTAGAAGCATAAAAACACACAGCCACATGTGGATTGATCTACACCGATGACACCCCTGCTAAGCTTGGGTAAATTCCAGAATGGTTCCCTAAGAAAAGAGTACCTCACTGCTTCATTACAGATTGTATGTTGCACAATCATGAAAAGGCTGCGAAACCCATTCATCATAATCAAAGGATGCTTTGCTTACTGCAGCGAACATAGTCAACTTCAAGGGAGGATGTTTTCTCAATTATCATTGATTCTATTTCTTTTGTTAATAAATTGATAAAGAGCACTGCCTTTCTTTTCCTTGAAGAAGTGAGGTGACTTTTTTGGTAGCTAGATAATTACTTGTATTTTTTTCAAATGTGCAAAATAAAAATGTTTCTTTACAACTGAAACAATAGTTTAGTTGACTTAGAAATAATTGTATGTAGCAGATACACTCAAATACTTAAATGTACTAAATACACATTAGTCAAAACCAAGTTAAACACAATAATGGCTAGAGTGAAGTTACATCCTTTTATTAGGAAATGCTGTGTGGTTCAAAGGACTTGGATAGCATAATTACTTCACTACCATTTTTTTTTTTTTTAAAGAAAGAGTTGTTATGGAAAAAGAAGGAATGACCCCCATGTGTGAAGTGACAATGCATTTGCCACACTGGAAGTCTCCTTTCCATAGATATTTTCACTCTGGAGACATTAGTGTGGGAAAAAATAAGTGCTGGACCCCTTCCCAATATTGATATGATGGAAGTAAGTGTAAGTTTTACACTGTTGTGTCCCAAGTGTTAACATCTGGAAGAGTGCCTGGCATGTAGTAGGAGCTCAAAAATATTTTGCAAAAAAAGTGGATAAAGGAAGAGCCAGTTGTTGCAAATGAAGGGAATGATATCGAAGTCTGAGACTGTCTGATGTGCTCAAGTGTCATCTTTTCCCACAACTTGCAACTACAGTGCTGCAGACCTGGGCACCAGACAGTGTTATCATAACTTTGCACATCCAAGCAAAGACCTAGAACTGCTAAAATGTGAGTGATGACGTGCACATGTCTATTTCAGCAAGGTTCCTCATGTTTTCCAAAGTCATAGACAAAAGTTCTAACAGAGGAGTGATTGACCTAGCAAAAAAAAAAAAAAAAAAAAAAAGTAATAAAAGAATAAACAAGAAGTAGTAAGTTTGACACTGTTTTATGTACTCTTAGGATTCTTTTGAAAATAAAAGTAAAATATATTGATAAGCCTTTCATTGCTTGCTCATGATATATCTAAAATTTTAATAACTAATCTCTCATGGTTTTTAATAAGAAGCATAAGGACAGATTTTCAGAACAAACGGCAGGGGTCTGGGGAAGGCTGCAGTGAAATTAAGTACCACTGTTGTAGTACTAAGCCAGCATAGTGGTCTGAACTGCACAGAAGGTGTCAGAAAGAGAAAGACTCCCAAGTAACATCATGCAATCCTTTCGTATAGCCTCTGACCTTGCAGAGTTTATCTGAAGGTAGGAGGAGATTCTACATTTAGCCTCTGCTCTGTTCATTGCTCTTGTCTTCTTGCTGTGCCAAAACCTCAGTTAACCCTGCAATCTCATTCTCAGGACTCCAGTGGGGCAAGTCACCGAGTTTCTATTCCACTTGCCTGGTGCCAAGGAAGCCAGGCAGCAGCCATGAACAGTACATCTACATTTGAGAGTGAAGCTCTCAAAGAGAGCAGAAGATGGAGAGCATCAAGTCAGGATGGAGAAGCATGCAATTTCAGGGAAAAAAAAGATTCCAAGTATTTGTTAACTCCAACCTAATAGTCCCATCTTAGCCCTAGAGACAGAGGAATATTACCTTCAGCCAACTACAGCTGGAGGAGAAATCTTATGTGCATCTAAGCTATTGCTCCATTCTTTTTTTTTTCTTAACATCTTTATTGGAGTATAATTGCTTTACAATGATGTGTTAGTTTCTGCTTTATAACAAAGTGAATCAGCTATACAAATACATATATCCCCATATCTCTTCCCTCCTGCGTCTCCCTTCCACCCTCCGTATCCCACCCCTCTAGATGGACACAAAGCACCGAACTGATCTCCCTGTGCTATGCGGCTGCTTCCCACTAGCTATCTATTTTACATTTGGTATTGTATATATGTCAATGCTACTCTCTTACTTCGTCCCAGCTTACCCTTCCCCCTCCCCATGTCCTTAAGTCCATTCTCTATATCTGTGTCTTTATTCCTATCCTGCCCCTAGGTTCTTCAGAACCTTATTCATTTATTTATTTTGCTCCATTCTTCTCATGGGCAATACAAAACCTATTACCCCAATGGACAAGATATGGCCTTAGTTTGCTCATAAAAATATCATGCTAGTGTACAGACAAGAGTGCATCAGCTCCTCTTAGTCTCAGCTCCCTCCACAGTGAAACTCCAAGAGATGCTTTTTGGCCTCATTGCATTAGGGTTTAATTTAATCCTCTTTCTCAAGACTGCACTGCAAAAAACACATGTCTTTCTGTTGTGCTATTCATTTCACATGGCATTTTTCTTTTCACCTGCCAAATCTCTCATTTTTAATAATTCCCTAAAAGCATAATGGATGGCCAGCTCATGGTTGGTCAGACAATAGCTTTGCGAATGGTGCTAAGAGAAAAATAATGTTTGAAGTGGGGAGACAATGTTTCTACTCTGCAGTGGCCACCCCACACTTGGAATGTTAGCTTTCATTCTGGGTACTACACTAAATGAACTTTGACAAGTGGATGGTGCTCAGAGGGAATTGGCAGGAAGGAGAAAGGGGCTAAACATATACTATTTATGGAAAAATTGAGAAACTGGAGCACAGAGAAGGAAAGGAATAAGAGAACATAAGCATAGGATTTAGGTACCTGAGGAAGGATCCTCTGAAACTAGAAGCTTTTAACATTTTAGTAATTCCAAAAATTTGAATACGTATTTAGTTCAATAAATTAAGATTACTTTGTAAAGATCGGATTCATCCTCAAATTTAAAAATATGCTTTAGGGAGGAGTCAAGATGGTGGTGTGGGAAGATGCAGAGTTAGTATCTCCCCACAACTAGGGTGCTTGCCCTCCACTGGTGGGGAACTCTGACTCCCAAGGAGACGGGAGGAACCCCAGAGTGAACCACCCCACGTGGTTTGTGAGATCTTGATTCGCGAGCCCGGGGTCAGGCGGAAGCTCCTGCAGTGGGAGCTCCAAGTCCGAACCACTGGACTAACAGAGAACCTCAGACCCCAAGGAATATTCATCGGAGTGAGGTCTCACAGAGTTCCTCATCTCAGCACCAAGACCCAACTCTACCCAATAGCATACAAACTCCAGTGTTGGAAGCCTCAGGCCAAACAACCAGTAAAACAGGAACACAATCCCAATAATTAAAAAAAAAAAAAAAAAAAAAAGAGATGGCGAAAAAATATGTCACAGATGAAGGAGCAAGGTAAAAAGCCTACAAGAGCAAATAAATGAAGAGGAAATAGGCAATTTACCTGAAAAAGAATTCAGAGTAACGATAGTAAAGATGATCCAGAATCTCGGAAATAGAATGGAAGCATGGATTGAGAAAATACAAGAAATGCTTAACAAATATCTAGAAGAACTAAAGAACAAACAAACAGAGATGAACAACACAATAACTGAAATGAAAAATACACTAGAAGGAATCAATAACAGAATAACGGATGCAGAAGAATGAATAAGTGAGCTGGAAGACAAAATGGTTGAAATAAGTGCCGAGCAGAATAAAGAAAAATGAATGAAAGAATTGAAGACAATCTCAGAGACTTCTGGGACAACACTAAATGCACCAACATCCGAATTATAGGGGTCCCAGAATAAAAAAGAAAAATAAAGGGTCTGAGAAAATATTTGAAGAGATTATAGCGGAAAACTTCCCTAACATGGGAAGGGAAATAGTCACCGAAATCCAGGAAGCACAGAGAGTCCATACAGGATAAACCCTAGGAAAAACACACCAAGACACATATTAATCAAACTAACAAAAATTAAATACAAAGAAAAAATATTAAAAGCAGCAAGGGAAGAAAAAAAAAAAAAAAAACACATACAAAGGAATCCCCCTAAGGTTATCAGCTGATTTTTCAGTGGAAACTCTGCAGGCCAGAAGGGAGTGGTAGGATATACTTAAAGTGATGAAAGAGAAAAAACTACAAGCAAGATTACTCTACCCAGCAAGTATCTCATTCAGATTCGATGGAGAAGTGAAAAGCTTTTCAGACAAACAAAAGCTAAAAGAATTCAGCACCACCAAATCAGCTTTACAACAAATTCTAAAGAAACTTCTCTAAGTAGGAAACACAAGAGAAGAAAAAGACCCACAAAAATAGCCCCAAACAATTAAGAAAATGGTAATATACATATAGATAAAAACCTTGAATGTAACTGGATTAAAGGCCCCAACCAAAAGACACAGACTGGCTGAATGGATACAAAAACAAGACCCATATATATGCTGTCTACAAGAAACCCACTTCAGACCTAGGGACACACAAAGACTGAAAGTGAAGGATGGAAAAAGATATTCCACGTAAATGGAAATCAAAAGAAAGCTGGAGTAGCAATACTCGTATCAGATAAAATTGACTTTAAAATAAAGACTGTTACAAGAGATGAGGGACATTACAGAATGATCAAAGGATCAATCCAAGAAGAAGATATAACAATTATAAATGTTTATGCACCCAACATAGGAGCACCTCAATACATAAGGCAAACGCTAACAACCATGAAAGGAGAAATCAACAGTAACACAATAATAGTAGGGGATTTTAACACCCCACTTACACCAATGGACAGATCATCCAAACAGAAAATAAATAAGGAAACATAAGCTTTAAAAGACACAATAGACCAGATATATCTAATTGATATTTATAGAACATTGCACCCAGAAGTGGCAGAATATACTTTCTTCTCAAGTGCACATGAAACATTCTCCAGGATAGATCACATCTTGAGTCACAAATCAAGCCTCAGATAATTTAAGAAAATTAAAATCATATCAAGCATCTTTTCTGACCACAACGCTATGAGGTTGGAAATCAATTACAGGAAAAAAAACTGTAAAAAACACAGATACATGGAGGCTAAACAGTTCGCTACTAAATAACCAAGAGATCATGGAAAAAATCAAAGAAGAAATAAAAAATACATAGAAACAAATGACAGCGAAAACATGATGACCCAAACCTATGGGATGCAGCAAAAACAGTCCTAAGAGGGAAGTTTATAGAATCCAACAGCACATTAAAAGGATCATACATCATGATCAAGTGGGATTTATCCCAGGGATACAAGGATTCTTCAATATATGCAAATCAATCAATGTGATACACCACATTAACAAATTAAGGAATAAAAACCATATGATCATCTCAATAGATGCAGAAAAAGCTTTTGACAAAATTCAACACCTATTTATGATAAACACTCTCCAGAAAATGGGCATAGAGGGAACCTACCTCAACATAATAAAGGCCATATATGACAAACCCACAGCAAGCATCATACTCAATGGTGAAAAACTGAAAGCATTTCCACTAGGATCAGGAACAAGACAAGGATGTCCACTCTTGCAACTCTTATTCAACATAGTTTTGGCAGTCCTAACCACGGCAATCAGAGAACAAAAAGAAATAAAAGGAATACAAATTGGAAAAGAAGTAAAACTGTCACTATTTGCCGATGACATGATACTATACATAGAAAATCCTAAAGATGCCACCAGAAAACTACTAGAACTCATCAATGAATTTGGTAAGGTTGCACAATACAAAATTAATGCACAGAAATCTCTGGCATTCCTATACACCAACAACGAAAAATCAGAAAGAGAAATTAAGGAAATGCTCCCATTTAGCACTGCAACACAAAGAATAAAATACCTGGGAATAAACCTGCCTAAGGATTTGTACTCATAAAACTATAAAACACTGATGAAACAAATCAAAGATGACATTAAAAGATGGAGAAATATACCATGTGCTTGGATTGGAAGAATCAGTATTGTGAAAATGACTATACTGCCCAAAGCAATCTACAGATTCAATGCAATCCCTATCAAACTACCAACGGCATTCTTCACAGAATTAGAACAAAAAAATCTTACAATATGTATGGAAACACAAAAGACCCCGAATAGCCAAAGCAATCTTGAGAAAAAAAAAAAAAAAGGAGTTGGAAGAATCGGGCTCCCTGACTTCAAACTATACCGCAAAGCTACAGTAATCAAGACAGTATTATACTGGCACAAAAACAGACATATAGATCAGTGGAACAGGAGAGGAAGCCCAGACATAAACCCACACACCTATAGGCACCTAATTTACGACAATGGAGGCAAGGATATACAATGGAGAAAAGACAGCCTCTTCAATAAGTGGTGCTGGGAAAACTGGACAACTACATGTAAAAGAATGAAATTAGAACGCTACCTAACACCATACACAAAAATAAACTCCAAATGGATTAAAGACTTAAATGTAAGATCAGACACTATAAAACTTTTAGAGGAAAACATAGGAAAAACTCTCTTTGACATAAACCACGGCAAGATCTTTTTTGACCCACCTCCTACAGTAACAGAAATAAAAACAAAAATAAACAAATGGGACCTAATTAAACCTAAAAGCTTTTGCACAGCAAAGAAACCATAAACAGGACAAAAAGACAACCCTCAGAATGGGAGAAAATATTTGCAAATGAAACAAGAGACAAAAGATTAATCTCCAAAATATACAAACAGCTTATGGAACTCAATATCAAAAAAACAAACAATGCAGTTAAAAAATGGGCAGAAGATCTAAATAGATATTTCACCAAGGAAGACATACAGATGGTCAAGAGGCACATGAAAAGATGCTCAACATCACTAATTATTAGAGAAATGCAAATCAGAACTACAATGAGGTATCACCTCACGCTGGTCAGAATGGCCATTATCAAAAAATCTAGAAACAATAAATGCTGGAGAGGGTGTGGTGAAAAGGGAACCCTCCTACACTGTTGGTGGGAATGTAAATTGATACAACCACTATGGAAAACAGTATGAAGTTCCCTAAAAATCTAAAACTAAAACTACCATATGACCCAGCAATCTCACTACTGGGCATATACCCTGAGAAAACCATAATTCAAAAAGAGACATGCACCACAATACTCACTGAAGCACTACTTACAATAGCCAGGACATGGAACCAACCTAAATGTCCATTGACAGATGAATGGATAAAGAAGATGTGGCCCATATATACAATGGAATATTACTCAGCCATAAAAAGAAACAAAATTGAGTTATTTGTAGTGAGGAGTATGGATGTGGAGTCTGTCATACAGAGTGAAGTAAGTCAGAAAGAGAAAAACAAATACCGTATGCTAATTCATATATATGGAATCTAAAAAAAAAAAAAAAAATGGTACTGATGAACCTAGCTGCAGGGCAGGAATAAAGAGGTAGACATAGAGAATAGACTTGATGACATGCGGTGGGAGGGTGAAGCTGGGGCAAAGTGAGAGTAGCATCGACGTATATACACTACCAAATGTAAAATTGCTGGCTGGTGGGAAGTAGCAGCATAGAACAGGGAGATCAGCTGGGTGCTTTGCGATGACCTAGAGGGGTGGGATAGGGATGATGGTAGGGAGGCTCAAGAGAGAGGGGATATGGGGACATGTGTATGCATGTGGCTGATTCACTTTGTTGTGCAACAGAAACTAACATGGTATTGGGAAGCAATTATACTCCAGTAAAGATGTATTAAAAAAAAAAAAAGTATCAATAGAAACTAAAAAAAAAAAAAAAAAAAAAAAAAACTTCATAGGACATAGTGGGTCAATAGAGGGTCCAAGGAGGTCTTGGAATATTATTTGAATAGGATGTTGTAAAAAAGGAACTCAGTGAATTAAGGGCCCTGGGCCAAGTGCAGCCTGCTCTATTTTTATTGGGAGTCAGCTCATTCATTTAGTTACTGATTTTTTTATTCCTGCTTTACCTCTACAAAGCAGAGTTGAATGGCTGTAATAGAGACTGTATGGCCCAAACAATCTAAAATATTTACTATCTGGCTCTTTAAAGAAAAAATTTGCTGACCCCACCAGGGAAGAAATTAAAGTGTATGAACTGAGACCCTGAGAGGTTAAATTTTCTGACTTTGTCTTGCTGACTTTTTAAAAGAAAGAAATCTCTATTTGGAAGCAATGGAGAAGAAAATGATTTAATTTCCAAAAATATTTTGTAGAAACACACCCTTATAAATAAGTACTGTAAAGGGAATTATAGCCTGACGGAGAATTTATGGATTACCTCATTAAAATAATCATGAGTGGGAGGCATTAATATTCCAAGTTTAACAGTTCATAATAGCTACTGCAAAGTCATGATCATCAACAAAATATTATTACCTTGTTCTTTTTGAAATACATGGAAGAATTTGAAATTTCATCTCTGTAATGTATACAAAGCATATTGAAGCAAGTCACTGAAAGAATACAATTTTTGATAAGTAAATGATAAATCTCTGTATCATAAAGCATACTACAACTTTTACAGAACCTTATTCATAGTTTTGGAATACGTTTTAAAGGTTCAGGCATGTTTTTACTGTACCTGAAGTAAAGTAAGTCTTTTAATTGCAAACATTATGTTCATTTCCATATGCTCATAACTTTGAAGATGGTGAATAGCAGACATTTTGCAAGATTTATTGGCATGTTATTTCCTGTAGGCATTCATTTGGTGAGTTTTTATGTGATGAATGTATTTCTAATTGGGATTATTTACACAGGCATCTGGGACCTGGTTAGGAATGGAAAGGGGGGACAGGAAGGCTCAAGTTTAATTGATTTTACATTTGATTTAACATTTTCCAGAGTGGAGCAGGTTTCAGAATATGTCATTTCTGCCAGTTTTGGAGTGACGTAGGTAGTTTTTATGGTTCCTTCCAGCTCTTATTGTCTATAACTCCATATACCAACAAAATTTATCTTTACAACACCCTGGATATATGTTAAGAGGCAAAAGAGGCCACAAACCTCTGGATTAGACTGAAGATTAATTGATTTTGTTGGTTGGGTTAGGCTGGGAAGACAAGTACAAGTCTACTATAAAGAAATGAGAATTTTTCTAAATGCTGGCTGTGTGCCCATTCTTGTGGGGCCTAGGAATAATGAGAAGATTTTTTCTAAAGTTCATAAATAGGTTTTTCTGTAAATTATTTTTGTACATTCATAATTTGGGCATCCCTCATCTAAGACAGCTATTAAATTATTTTTCGAAAACCACTGTCAGGCTGGGTATCTATCTTGCCTAAAATATTGGGCAATCCAGACTTAACAGGCAAATCAATAATAATACTAACAAATATCGCTTTCTTTTTGTCTAAGTGTGCAATGGGCTGAATAGTTCTCACTTTGGTTTCTTTAGTGGTAAATAGCTCACAGGAAAGTAAGAGAAATGTCTAATAGGAGGAATGGGGGACTGACTGGGAAGAGACAAGTGAACAAGGGACAAGAACAGGACCTGCAGAAGCTGGAGCTACTGTCCTGGTGAGTGTACATTTAGGAAAACTTATGGTTAAGACAGGAGATTGTTTAACCATGACAGAAAAGTAAGCATATGCCAAATGTGTGTGTCAGCTTAGGAGAGAGAGGAATCTCCTCTCATGGCTGTGCAATTTTTAACCCTGAGGCCATGTAGTTTTCCTTCATCTATGTACAGTCTAAACTGAAAGGCAGTAGAAAGTTACAAATGCATGGCCTGCCCTGGATTGTTCCCTGTTGTGTGAGATGCTGTGTGTTTTGCTTACCTATTGCTATATAATGAACAACCCCAAAATGTAGTGGCTTAAAAACAACAATTCATTATTTCTTATGATGATGCCGTTTGGCTGGGTGGTTCTCCATGTGATGTTGGCACAGGTTACTCATATGGTTCATTCAGCTGGGAGCTTATAGGGCTGGAGCATTCTGGACTGGGTCCTTGGTTCTGACTGTTGGTGGAGGACCTCATTTTCCTCCATGTGGCTATCTTTTGGTCCCTCCTTATTCAGTAGCTTGGATCCAAGTTGTTTTATGAGAAAACAAAAGTTGATACTGTCCAGACCTCATAAGGGTTAGTCTCAGATCTGAAACAATGCTATTTTTGCCACATGTTATTACTTACATAAGGCAGGGATAAACTCTCAGTCACTTGATGGCAGAAGCTGCAAGCACCTACAGCCTTCTGTATTATGTGCAGTCTTCTTTGGAGATAATCTACCACACACTGATTAATGGAAGTGTTCAGCAAACACCAAACTGCAATCATATACAACTCTTTTCAGTGCCTATATCTTATTCAGAGAGTAGGTGAAAGATGATTAGATGTAGAGGTAGAATACCAAAGTAGAAACTTGGTTGTGTGGGGTTTGAATAGTGGCTATGGGGACATAAGTACAAAAAGCTTCCTGAGGTCACAGAAGTTTGGAAAACACTGGGGGAAACTTACTCAAGCAGCTTCCCTTACTCCTTAGACTTGTGGGACTTCTCACAGCTTTTAATATGCTAATGTGCATTGTTGTTTTCAAAATAATAAATATATTGTGAAGAATTCCTAAATGGATTTGATTCAGATCACTTTTTACATGGAACACTTTAAAGAAGAAATGCTCTATGGAATACATTTTGGGAAATATTGGGGCAATGTGAGAGAGGGCCAGATAAATGGTATGTATGTCATGCCCTCTGAGACCACAGAAAAATAAGGAAAGTGAGGGAAAGCCTACAAGCCATAATAGGACATGGAGGAAAATGCCCAGGATTTGGAGTCAGAACACTGGCCTGTCATTTCCAGCCCTGCTGAGTACACTGAGCAAGTGATTTCATATGATCTATAGAATGGAAAGAACAGTGTTACTTTCACATAAAATGGTGCAAGGGTTCAATTGGGACATGAATTGTGATTTTGTGGGAGGTGGTTTCCACGTTTTTCATTATGAAAGTACTGTTTTTATTATTTTTCTTTCAACCCAATGATCTAAGTTTGCTTGCCAAACAATGGTCAAGGAAAGATACAGGGTAAACTTGGTCTACTAGAGGTATTTATATACATACTAGTTAGTTTAATTTTTACTAATAAGTATTAAGGTGAATTCCATCTTTGGGCTCTCTGGTGGCAAAACTATCATAGCATTTTACTATGTGGATTTGAGGAGGGTCATCAGATCTCCTATCAGCTATCTCTTCTATCTTTTAGTTTTGAAATATGCTGTTCTCTTCACATTCATTCCTGCCACTGCTTTCCACAAAAGAGCATGAAGAAGAAGAACGGATAACAGTCACCTCAGATACAATGATCTTGAGGCATTCTTTAAAAATGGTGCAAAAAAACTTTTAAGAACTGTGAATTATTGGCACACAGGCAACTGTACCTGTCACAGTGATTTTGCCTTCCATATTTCCATCAGAACATGGGTATTTGCCTCTTTTTTCTTTCTCTTCTCTCTCTCTTTCCTTCCTTCCTTTCTTCTCCTTCCTTCCCTCTCTTTTTCTCTCTCTTCCTTTCTTTCTCCCTTCCTTCCTTTCTGCCTCCCTCCTTCCCTCCCTCCCTTCCCTCCTCTCTCTTTCTTTCTCTTCCTTCTTTCCTTCCTTTCTTCCTTCTTTCCTCCTCTCTCTCCCTTTATCACACCTCTATTAAACCTTCAAGGATATATTCAACCTATTCTACCCCTTAAGATTGAGAGCCTTAATGTGCTGTATTAAGTCGCTTCCAGACTTTGAATAGCTGTGTTAGCATCATCTGCTATAACGGAATCTGTCAATTCCCTGCCCCCCCCGACTTTTTTTTTAACAGTCCATTCTGTTATGAAATATAGAAGTTAAAATCACATTAAAGCTGGATTCAGGTCATGATATATTTCAAATGCAGCCTTGACATATAATAGACGCTTGGTATATTTTGTGGGGTTTGTTGATATCATTGTTGCTCTATAGGAGAACGTGGGGATCTACAGTTATTTGTCCTACAATGTGGTAGGAAAAAAAGTCCCATGGTGTAATATACCTGGGAAACATATTTCTCTTAGAGAGTCACACACATATTAACATCTTAAAATCTCTGACAAGTTCTAGAGCCAAGAAACATTTATCTTTCTTTAGCTCAGAATGTCAAATTTATTTGAAGACAGAATTTTTTAAAATAATACCCACCAATATACAGGAGTGAGTGTCAAAGGCAATTCAGAGAGGCATTGGGAAATCTGCTCTAAATATCTCAGAGTTCTTCAGTTTATCAACTCTATAGTTACAACTTTGCAGGATCTCTTCATGAATGTGTTTTATTTTTGTATAATATTTTCTGCAAATTTTGTAACCAAAAAAACAAAATCCCTGGTCTGCTTGGATCTAATAATTGGGATATAAATTATGATTTTGTGTGAAGTGATTTCCAAGTTTTACATTATCAAATTATTGTTTTTATCATTTTCCTATCAACCCCATGGTCTGAGTTTGCTTACCAAACAAACTTCATTTATTCGTAGCTCATTTGTTTTCTTAGGATTATTAATCAGAGACATACTTTTCAATCAGAGTGCCTTACCAGCATGAGTTAACCACAGTGACTTTATAACGTTTCAACCAAAAAAAAAAAAAAGAAAGAAATATTTTATTGTATTTAAACTGCCGAGTTTAATTAGGAGTAGAATTTTTTTTTTTAAGGTGGAAAATAGCTCACAAACCCCAATTACTGCTGTTGAAATAGTCAAGGATCTAGAGCACTGGTTCTCAGCTTTGCCCATTAATTACCCGAAGAGCTTGAAAAAGAAAATGCCAATGCTTAAGCTTCATCCTCATATTTAAGTCTGAATCTCTGAGATAGGCCTCCAATATTTTTGTAAGACCCTCCAGATTATTCTCATTTACAACAGAGGTTGAGACTCTCAACCCCTGGTTAAATCATACAGGTGAGATACAGATTTTCATAGAGATGGAGTTACTTGTTTTGAGCCAGAAGGTAAAGGCACTGCTTAATAATGAGTCAGCACATTCAGGGTCATTGTTCTCTTTGAAAAGAGGGTGCTCTGGTTTTATCCCATCTCCTATGTTGTTTCATAATCTTAGTTATAAATTAAGTCTTCCCGAAGCAATCATGTGGGATATAAGTGCATGTTAGAATGTAGAATTTGGATAAGAACCCAGCAACTAATTCCTCTTAGCTCATTATTTAGTGCAAGCTATTGAACTCCATCTGTCTAAGCTTCAATTTCTTTATTTTCATTCCAATAAAAATACTAGTGTTGTAGACTTCTGTAAGATTTAAAGAATAAAATACAAATCAAAACCTTACACAGTTTTAGGTATAAAGTCAGTGCTCAATAAATGGTAGTTGATGCTGGGTCATTAATTCCAATATGTCTTTAAAATTTTTTTTGTATAAGCAACATTGATATGCTTCAAAATTAACGAAGGAAGAAAGTAAGTAGAATACTTGCTTTTAATTAGAACCCTGAAATTGTAGCAATATATTTTGACAAATATGTAACATCTCACTCTACCCTACCAAATATTATCAGAGAAATTCATTGATTATTTATTTCTGTGCTTTTCTTCATGGAAACATTGGCATCATTCAGTCTAAAAAACTAAGAGTTTCTCAATGGCTCCTCATGACTTTGAATTACTAGGAAAGACATTAGTGATCTTCCTTTTTACATTTAATACAAATTTGAAGACAGGCACAATGCTGGCTGAATACATGCACAATCTAGAAAGGTTAAGAAAACAGTTCCTATTTTTAGTTTTTTAAGGAACCTCTATACTGTTCCCCATAGTGGCTGTATCAATTTACATTCCCACCAACAGTGCAAGAGGGTTCCCTTTTCTCCACACCCTCTCCAGCATTTATTGTTTGTAGATTTGTTGTAGAATTCATAATCATTCTTATATCTTTTTGTCCTTATAAAATGTTTGAGTGGAAATTTCTCCCCATTTTAACATCAGATATGTCATGTCTAAAATTGTGAGATGTGAAGAATCTGCCCAATGTCACACAACTGGCAAGTGGCCAAAATGGGATTTTATAATGTGGATCTGTCTTAAGCCAAAGCCCATTTCTTATATTCAGTACTATTTTGCTTCTCATTTTAGCAGCTTTACGCAGTCTGCTTGCCAGCTCAGACTGCCCTAGTCATCCAAACTTCAACATGTGCATATTTCTGTGCATCACTTATGTATCATGTATTATACTGTGAGTGTGTTATTCATGCCCACTCACACTTCTGATCTCATGACCTCTTTGAGGAATCATGTAGAATTAATGTTTGTACCTTCATCAGTCAGCACAAGGCTGGACACAGATTAGATATGATAACAATAAGTGTTTGATGGATGGATGCAATTTGATCACACGGTATTGTCTATTCTCTTATTTTGCTTTCTATTTTAGTTATATAGCACCTCTCAGTATAAAATTCCATTATAATATATTTATCATCCCAAATGGCTTACAGGGGCTTTTATTTTAATTGAAGATATAGTATTACAGTTGTGTGAGTGACATCATATCTCTGTAAGAGGCAAAATCTATTCTTTTTAAATATATACTGAAGAGTTTGCATAGGAATTGTTTCCAAGATATAAAATTATTTACTGCTGCAGTGAAGAGAAAACAAAATCTATTTCCCTCCAAAAATATTTGAGTGGTCTAGATAGAGCTTTAGATAATACATCTCAAGGAGATCTTTTGATAGACCCTTGCTGCTGCTGTATTTCTTTTGAACTACACTCTACATTTCCTAATCAGCTATATACAAACCTTAAAGTAAAATTTATGATAAAAATAGAAAAGCCTACAGTCCTTGAATTCCATTGGTTTGAATAAAACACTAGATGAGAAAATTGTTCAACAGTTGATTTTTCCCATTAATCGTCTTTGTTTTTTTCAGTACGCGGGCCTCTCACTGTTGTGGTCTCTCCTGTTGCAGAGCACAGGCTCCGGATGCACAGGCTCAGCGGCCATGGCTCACGGGCCCAGCCACTCTGTGGCATGTGGGATCTTCCCGGACCGGGACGGGAGCACGAACCCGCGTCCCCTGCATCAGCAGGCGGACTCTCAACCACTGTGCCACCAGGGAAGACCCCCATTAATCTTCTTATTAAAATAATTTTATAAGTCAGAGAATTAGAAGTGGATTTTCCATACTTTATTCTGTCAGGTCTAAGACAAGGAACGTTTCCTGCATAACTAGCATGAGAAACAAATAAACAACAAAAAAATCTCATTATCAGTATTCTTCATTTTCAGCACACTCATTTTAGTACATTTGAAATTTTGAAATTAGGAAAAAGGAATAAGAATTTAATTTATCATCACCAAGGCCCTATTAGGAATTTGATCTGGATTACATCTTTGACACTGGTAGGTTAGATATGTTCCAGCAAATTATTCCTATCTTTTATTGTAAATATGGAGAATATACTGAAAGGAATCAAACTATAAGAGTTGACTCAGAATTGATATATTTTACTATTGAATATCGTCAATGGCGTGCTCATTTTTTCCTGAATGAGATTAGCATTTGAAGTGGTAGATTTAGTAAAGAATTTTTCTATCCCAATGTGGGTGGGCATCATCCAATCCCTTGAGGGCCTGAATGGAACAAAAAGTTGGAGGAAGGAAAAGTTAATTTTTTCCTGACTGACTGAGCTAGGACATCCACCTTTCCTGACTGTTGTGCTCCTGGTTCTCAGGCCTTCAGATTTGGATTGAATTACACCACTGGCTTTCCTGGTTCTCCAGTTTGTAAACAGCAGACTGTGGGACTTCCAGGCCTCCATAATTATGTGATCTGATTTCTTGTAATAAATCTCCTCATGTGTATATCCTCCTGTTTCTATTTCTCTAGAGAGCTCTGACTAGTTCAAGACATTCGCATGCAGATGACCACAATGTAAAACAGATGAATACCAAAGTGCCATGTTTGAAGCAAGAATGGGGATTGGAGACCTGCCCGATCCAACCTGTCTCCCAAATCCAACCCTAGAAGCCCCTCAATTCCATAGATTACAGGTTAAAACTACCGATTAATTCTCATCACTTCCTTTTAAAGTTGATGGTGGATACAGAGACAGAGAAGTTAATGGACCAGCCCAAAATGAGGGATTTACTTATGTAACAGCCAAGTCAAGTTAGTTTCCAATTTGAGAACTCTGAAGATGAAAATTAAAGTACCATTATTAGTGGAAAGAAGGTAGAAGCCTGGGAATCACACAACTGTGCAGTAACTTCAGAATTTTAGGAAAGGAAGCAAGGTCACATTTGTTCTGACCTTCTAAGTCTCAGTACAGATAACTTCCATTACTATGGAGAATTAAGATAGCCTCATTTTCTATTCCTTGCCACAAAACATAGGATATTTTAATATGCTCTAAGTCATTTGTAAAAATGGTCAAGGGGCTAAGAAGTATCATATTTTAAAATCATATGAGTGAGGCTGTCTATTCCTGTCCATTGCTGTTCTCAGTGTAAATGTGCACATAATAGATATACTCTATTTGTTCCAGTAAGTTATTTTATAAAGGGAAGTCCTGTTCATCCTCGTATTCGTTCTTCAGGATACCATTCTGTTTTCTTCATTCTTGTATATCTGTGCAGATGCCCCAGAATGTTTTATGTTTGTTCTGTTTTTTGTTTTTGACCCTTGACAGTAAACAGAGTATGTGTATTTATTTTGATCTCGTTATTCACTTGGGTGCTGGTCAGCCTCTCTTTCAAAGTCAATGAGACTCTCGGCCTGTTGCAGGGTTTAACTTTGCTGTACAAGAAGTGATTATTTCCTATCTCCAGTGCCTGGTTCTCCAATGCTCTGACTGGTTGAAGGGGATGGACATTGTAGCTGGATAACCTGCTGTAAGAGCTCTTTCCACCAAGACCCTGACACAGCTTTTACTAATTACGAATTGTTTCTATCTCCAGGAGTGCAATTGCCCGCCATTTTCTTTTACTTTCTGCCCAATTGTCTTCTTGGAATTTCATACTGGGACGTTAAAAAGGAAAATTTCTAAGGGGGAGGGAGATTAAAAGTAGCAGCTTTTGGGAAATCATACACACAGAAACGAATGATGACAAATTGGCATTCAATGTTGGGGTTGAGGTGGGTTACAGCTAGTCCAATATCAATATATTACAGAATATGAACTTGTGAAATAAGGACCAAAGAGTGGGGGGAGCAAATAGCTATTGTCCTACTTACTTTCTGGGGAAACAAGCATACTCTAGTTGTCATGCTTTTTCCATCTCTTGCCTTCAGAGTTGAGGTAAATTCACCTCAAGAACAGAAATTTCTCTCAAATTCTTGTAGTAAAATTGACAGTCATGCCCACTTTTCAGAGAAGTGATTGCTCACCTCTGTTGGTGTCTTCATAGGTGTGTTGGCAGAGGTGGGAAAGACACCATCAAGAGCTGCTTTCCAAATGCCATTTTAAACCATCATCACAACTCTCTTTTGATAAAGGATGGGTAAAAGAGGAATGTTCTGTACTCAGCTCCAGAGGATTTTATTTCCCTCTTATGTAAACCACTTCATGTCAGAATAAGAGTTTATATAAAATTAATGTGTTATATATACCAAGACTAAATGACTTAGTTTTGGATATATAGACATTTTCAATGATTAAATATTAGTATGTAGAAATTGAAGGGCCTCTCAGGAATGACAGAGATCCCAACCCTCCTTTATGTTTTGTCTAAAGCAGGATTTAAAGGTTTTTAATAGACTTGAGAAGGGCTAGAAGTCTCCATGTATAAAGCCTTGCCTGCTCTGATTTATTGGTGGATTTCCTGTGGAATTTCTAACGTGACACTTGATTTCCCCTGTGGGGTTTGTTAACTTCTGATTGGGTAATGTAAATTTCCAGCCAAGATTAAGCACAAACAAAGCCAAACTCATTTATTTTAATAAGGGAAATTGAGGTTCTGAAGGTCTGGTGTTTCTCTTTTCAAATAAGCTAGTCTGTCAGGTGATTCTTTTTAAAATATTTGGTTGGAATTAAGAAAAAATAAATGTAATGTTCTAATTTCTGAGTTATTCATTAAAGTTTGAAATGAGAACTGGTCTGTGTCTAAGTTATTTTGTTTGAGTCTCTCCTTCCCTCCCCCCTCTTTTTGGCTCACAGGATAAACTTCTGGGAGACATATTTCTACTTTTCCTTAGACCTGAGTACTCACCATCTCAAATGCCTTGCTAGACTCATTCTCAATATAGAGATGGCATTTCTGCTGGCCTTCAGCAGATGAATATAAATTTTCTAGCCAGAGACAAACTAATGATATATTTGTATTGGAAACTGTATAAGCTCCTTACATATTTTTTCTATTATTTATTTCTCACAAAAGAATGACCATTGTAATGGAATTAAAGACTTTCCTAAGAGTAGTGACAGCATGTGATAGAGAAGAAAGCATTGCCCGGCAAGACATTTAGGAGATAGACGTGATGGTGGGAGAAGGTTGATTGGGCAATGGAAGAGGAAAACTGATGACAGATTTACAGATGGGAAAGACAGGAAGAGGAGAAGATTGTTGGTTGAAAGGTGAGACAGTTAAGAAACTAGTATTTGGATATGTTGAGTTGAATATACCTTGGGGACTAAGAGGTCATGCTGACATCTTGAAATATATATCTGGAGCATGGAAGACAGTCTGAGGAGACAGTTACACATTTTGGAAGAGTTTGCAGAAAAGTTCCATAGAAACTTTGGATATCAAGGTTGTAACATACATTTTATCTTGTTTTCTGCTATAATCCTGGCACATAAATGACCATATCACTCAATATGTATTTCTGAATATCTGAATGAATGAGCAAATGACCTGAAGTAATGTTATTAGAGAGAGAAGGAGTTACACTGGATAACATAATTTATTACCTATCCACTTGTAATTTTCTATATTCACTCATTCAGCAAGCTTAATTTTTTTAACAGTTTCAATTCGACTTTTCTGAAAATTCTCTATGAGTCACAAATTGTCACAAACCACTCCAAACTACTCCAAAACTCACAAACCACTCAGTGTCTTAAAACAATAATTACAACACATTTTTGCTCACATGACCTCACACTGGCTGGGGTTCAGTTGACCTAGACTAGTCTCATCGGGGCTTGGCTTTGGGCTACAGGTTGAATCCAGATTTTTCTCATGGGTCTCTCAACCTCCTTTCAGAACAGCAGCTAAGATTCTCACGGCAGAAACATAGGAGACAAAGCCCTACCCTTCAAGCACGTTCCAAAACTCCTTGCATCCTAATATTATCTTAAAAAGGCTTATGAGTGGGCTCAAAATTAAGGGGCAGAGAAGTCCATTCCCTACACAGAATGGAGAGGTGGTGACTATTTCTCAACAATAGTTCTATCTACCACATTTGCCAAAATCAGTATGTGAAGTGTCATGGTTTTGCTAACGTGTTAGGTCAATACATTGCCTACTGGATATCTTTCCCTGAATGTACCACATCCTTTCTAAGGGCATCACTTTTCATACTCCTGCCAAAGGACTCTCTTCACTTCATGGTTTCCATACTTTACATGACCTTTCAGGTTAGGAAGCAGAAAGCTTTATATACTTCAAACCTTTCATAGCAACCAGTCACCAAATGTTTTCAAATTTCCCTATGATATTCCTCTTCAATTTCTCCTTTTATGCTCCATTCCAGCTGTCCCTCATTCCCTCTTTCTGGTATAGCCACTCATATTCAAGTCAGTCCTTACTCAAATCAGACTGCGTATCATGTCCACTTTCCCACTAAAGTGACTTTCTTCATGTCAAACCCTGTCAAACATTGGTTGACCATTTTATTAACACAGCAAATATCTATGTAGCCATCCTAAGTGCCACATACACTTCCATGTGCAGGGATAAAATAGTGAACAAGGAGGGAAGGTCTCTTGGCTCTCTTGAAGCTTCATGCTAGTGGAGTCAGAGAGAAAAGAAACATAAAAATGATCTGAGAAATATCTAAGAAAAATCTTAATGATAAGTACAATGCAGTGAAAAGAAGGTAATGATTTGACAGGCCACAACTGGGTGTTCCCTTTAGAATGAGTGCCACTAAGGCTTTTCTGAAGAGTTGACATTTGAGTTAATACCTGAATGGTAAGGAAGTGACAAACATGCAAAGATCAGTGAGAAGGACATTCTAGGCAAAAACTGTACCAAACATATAAAGAGGAACATTTTAGGTAGGGAGAACAACTGGTTCAGAGACCATGAGATGGCAGGAATGACATCAACAAGGCCAGTGTGGCTGGAACGCGGAGAGAAAAAAGAAGTTGGTTGATGAATGATATTGAAGAAATGACACTGAAGATTCAGAGAAAACCATTTAAGGCCTTGAACCCAAGGAAACAAGATTTAGATTACATTCTAAGAGTGATGGAAAGACATTGAAGACTTAGATGGTGACAATACTTTCTTAAAAAGCACTTTGGCTATGTTTTGGAGAATTGGTCAGAAATAGTCAAGACTGGAAGAAGAAATCAAAGATATGTGGCCAAGACAGCAGTGCAAGGCAAAAAAAAAAAAAAAGAAAGTCAAGTTTTGTTTTATGTCTTGCATTGTTTTGTCTTATGAAGTGGTAAAATCAAGAGTTCTATTTAGGCATATTAGGTTTAAATTGTTTAATTAGACATCTAAGTGAAGCTGTCAAATAGTTGAATTCAAATGTCTGGAAATCTGTCAGTTTTAGCAATCATACAGGTATTGTGTTATGGTTTCATTTCAGGGTATGAGGACATTCTGAATTAAGTGAGGCTCAGTAATTTGTCCAGTCACAAATATGTGATGGTGCTAGAACTAGTCCCTAGACAATTAACTTCCAACTAGTGCAGAGCTCTTGACTGGTCTCCTCCTGTGCTTAACACAGAGTAGGTAGTTAATAATTTTTTTTTTTTTTAACTGGATAAGGCAAAGAGCAGCTGTCTGCGAGTGTAACAGTTCTCATTGAATCTAGCCATACACTGCTTAACCAAAGGGATTCCTCACTATTGCCCTACCCAAACTGGCCACTCTGGGCAATCGAATCTTCTTGTGACCATGGTGACCTTTCTCACATCCAACTAAATTCTCCTACCTTTTTTCTACTTCAAATCCTATTTCTGCTCTTCTCCATGTCTTCCAATTTCACCCATTTTTTAGGGTCTTAAGCATGCTGGTTCATAAAATCCTTTACTTCCCCTAGCCCACATTG
This sequence comes from Orcinus orca, assembly GCF_937001465.1. Classification (NCBI taxonomy): domain Eukaryota; kingdom Metazoa; phylum Chordata; class Mammalia; order Artiodactyla; family Delphinidae; genus Orcinus; species Orcinus orca. The sequence goes on from NC_064578.1 coordinate 21,433,387, forward strand.
ATATCTCACCTGATTTTATTTCTTTATCATAAAATTTGACACTCCTATATTGTCTACGTCTAATGAATTATCCTTGAGTTCTCAAGTGGTTTTTCTTCCCAGCCAGACCATACCCGCTTTCTGTGTTCTCATGCCCTAATTATGAAAACATATTAATAAGAAAAATATAAGCCTTGGAATTAGAGAGATCTAAATTCAGCTTCCAGCTCCATGCTTTACCAGTTTTGGACTTCGGGCTAATTATTTAGTGCCTCTAAGCCCTCAGTTTCCTTGTAAAATAGTTCATATTGGTTCTACCTCATAAGGATGTTGTAGGCAATATATGAAATGCAATATGCAAAAACTTCTCTTACAATGATATGCACATTGCAAAGTCTCAATAAATATTAGATTCTCTATTTTCTTCTCCTTAACACCTTAGCATCTACCCAAATATTGGGATCACAATAGGAGCTGCCACTGGCTATGTGGACAAAAGAAGGAAAAATGTAACTGGTTATGAATTTTTATGCCAAAGATTTTTGTTTGTTTGTTTTCCCATTTACAATACCCTACTGTGACTCACTTGATTTTCTGAAATGTCCTTCTTAATCAAAGTGCTGCATGGCCTACAATTTTGCAAATTGAAGTGGATTAAAATTAGTTTTGTCAGAGAATTTCATGATACCCTCAACCCCCACCTGGAAATAACTGGAGACACCCTGGGGTATCACAGGCCTGGGCTCAGGAATCACCACTGTCTATGTTGCCTCACTTGTGTTTTTATGAGAACTAAACTGACAGCAGCAGTTCATTAGGGGAGTGTGATTGAATATGCATGGTTTGCTGATAAACTTGTAAGCCCTTGGGGAACCATAAAAAATGCCTTCCCTTTTCTCAAAGAGGTTGAGCGGAAAAGGTCAAAGTGTAGGAGTGTGGGTGTGTGTGTGTTTAATAAAAAAGTAATTAGAAATAAGATGCCAAGATATCTAATTCTAATAAGAAATTAGTCAATATCAGGACAAGCTTTTAGAGATCTACTCAGTACTTTTTAATGCTTCCAATCATGCACTACCTAAAAGTAAGAATGTCATACCCACACTATGTGTTGGTTGCCTACAGGTTGTATGTAATTCAAATGAAGGAAGAAATGAAAAACAGGAGGAAGGTGGAGGGAGGGAGCAAAATATAAGTCCTCAGTACCAGGAAGTGTTTACTGAGCTCCCATGAACTAAGGAGAAAGCTCCTCCTCATTGTTAGACTTCTGGGGGTGGGGCAAAGAAAGAGGCAATTAGACCTGAGTTGGACTGCTGCCTATCACAGATTTTGAGTAAGAGCTATCTCCCTTAAACCCACTGGCACATATGAAGGGTGCAATCTCACAGTGTTTATTAATAATACATGTCTACTAGAATTTGTGCTTATTACCATTGCCTTTTTTAGGACTTGCATTTTTAAATGGATCATCTTATTTCTCAGCACACCCAGTTTAGGAAGGCAGTCAGTAGAATTTCTCCACATTTCTTAGCGCATTTAAAGATCCTTCTATGGCTGTGGTCGTGCTCATTAGCAAATGATCTGCACACTAATTCCTCAGCCCAGAGGTCTCACAACTAGGAGAGATCTCATTAGGACGTCCTGTGACACTCCCTTCCTCTCCTTTTTATCTGTTCACTTCATCCTGAGAAAAGCATGTGCCCCTCCAGATCTGCCTTCTTTGGCCAGTGGCCTAAACCCAAGGAATCCAGCCACACAGGAAATGTGCATTCAGGGGAAGAAGCCTCCTTTCAAGCCCCCAGGGATGCTTTCAGTACTAATTATAACAAATGTCTGAGGCAGGCACCAAGTGCTGAAGCCGGTGATGGTGGGTCAAGGACCAAAGCCACAGGGGCCTCGCTCTTAAGTTTCCTGAAATGTTTTTGATCTTAATTATCATTTTATCCCATATTCTCCATGAGGACCCTCATGCAAGTCAGAACATAAGGATAAAATATGATTTGAAAAACACCATCATTGTAACAAATGCATACGCTACAACAGCTTATCTAATAATATTACTAATAGCTAGTATTTATGGATTGCTGAAACAAAGGAAAGCACTCTATCTATATTCTCTAATTTGATCCTCATGGCAATCCATATGTGTTATTGGTGCTATTTTAAGTTAAGGAAACTGTGACTCACGATAATAACTTGCCCAAAGCCAGGAAGTGTTAGAGTCAGTTTCTAAATCCCAATCTGTGTTATGTCATAGTCTGTGCCCTTCCTACCATGTCAGGCTGCTAATAGACAGATAAACAGATAGATGGACAGATGTATGCATAAGTACAAGAACATCCATTAAGGTTGGTTTTAAAAGATCTCTGCCATCCAGGGGAATATCTCATTTGCTGAAAGTTTTCCCAAAAATCAGAATGCATGATGTTTCGGAGCTTTCTCCCTCGTTATTCCTACCGTGGATCAGCTTTCCTCCTGTCCCTAAGGATAAATCTTATTGATAATTTGACACCAGCAATAAGCTCTGAATTGATTCCCATCTGATATGCATCCTTTGATAGTGATTTGTTCTTTCCTTAGTGTTTACTGGCTTTGGTCTGTTTTCCTTTTAGTAAGCAAAATGCAATTAAACTTGGAGGCATTGCTTAAATTCCATTCCCCAGTGTACAAAACTTTCTCTTCCAAATCAATCTAATCACAGAAAATGTCAAAGTTAAAATAGATCTGGGAGGGGGGAAAAAAAGCATAGAGAAAGAGGATTGGGTTCCAAGGTTCTGGGTGATCTTTTTGCAATGTTGCAGAGCGGACAATATATGAGAGGTTGTGGTGTGAATAGAATAGAATAGATTGAATAAAAAATGAGTGTATGGCTCTAAGCAAGGAGCCTGGGAGGTCAGGTTTGGAAGTTCACAGGGGATAGACTGCTCGCACCCCTTGGGCCCCTTTAAACTTTCTTAGGTGGAAGTCCTACTATTAGAAAAATCAAAGTGTCTCCCAGTTTCAGGTGCTGTTCTCCAGTGAACAGCTATTGGCTATTTTTGGTCAGTGTTGCCTCTGGGCTCCTCCTTCCTTTGCCCAAACCAGATGTCATGCAGGTGTTGTAGCCGTTGGTTTTCCCCACTCACTTGAATTTTAGTGTTTGTGGTCATACTTTGTCACCTGGTTTTGTTGTAAATCTTATCTATCAATTTTGGTTTTGTAATCCCGTTCTGTCTGTTTTTATGTGGTATTTGGAGTCTGAACCTATTTCATTTTTCTTCCACCCCATGATTCCCATATGGACTTTATGGGACTCCTTATTTTTCTTTGCTAATCTAGACCATTTGCTTTCCTCCCTACCCTATAACCTGAGTTTCTTTGAAACACGTAAGATCAGATCTTTCTACTCACTGCCCCTTCGTTAGCTTTTTGGTCACTTCTCATTCGCTAAAGATTATAACCATTAGATTCCTATACACTATTCACCACTGTTCCTTATTATTCTTAGAAAATTCAACATCCACATAAACTATATATTCAACACCCTGATCTCAGTCCCTGAACTCATTCTTATATTAGCCTACTATTTCCCACCTCAGGGACACATTCTCATGGTCTTATCTGAGACATCACTAATAACTGCATCACTTGCAAAATCTTGACTTCAAGTACAGCACTCTCCTCTAACCATCTTTCTGTCTCACTATTCTATTATCCCTCATTTAAAAGTTCTTTGATCTTATTGAGACCTCCAGTCCATTCACTACAATTTTTTTTTTTTTTTTTTTTTTGCGGTACGTGGGCCTCTCACTGCTGTGGCCTCTCCCGTTGCGGAGCACAGGCTCCGGATGCGCAGGCTCAGCGGCCATGGCTCACGGGCCCAGCCGCTCCGCGGCACGTGGGATCTTCCCGGACCGGCACGTGGTATCTTCCTGGACCAGGGCACGAACCCGTGTACCCCGCATCGGCAGGCGGACTCTTAAGCACCGCACCACCAGGGAAGCCCCCACTACAATATTTTTTCACTGAATATACCTTCATATTTTTATTATTGTCCTTAATTAATTATGAAAACATAGCCCACCATTAGTTCACTCCCTTGAATATGCCATTGCTGGAATAGAGTAAAAAGATTGTATGACGGTTAGAACATATATTACACACAATTTTAGAGGTAATTCCATATTCAAAGGCCTGAGGTAGAAGAAGGAAACACTTCTAGGAGAACAAGGATTGATATTTTAAAGGTCAAACCATGTGGAAGAAGTGTTAGGCTGAACAAGTACACAGAGGCCAGGTAACAAGAGCCCTTTCAAAGCCATGCCAAAGAACTTGTTTTTTTTGTTTTTCTTAGGCAATAAGATAGCATGGAAAGTTGATGAATTGTTTGTGGTATTCTGGGTTGTCTTAGTTTGCTACGGCTACTGTAACAAAGTATCACAAACTGAGTGGCTTAAACAATAGACATTATTTTGTCGCACTGTTCTATTGTATAGAGGTCTAAGATCAAGGTGTTGGCAGGACCATGCTCCCTCTGCAAATACAAGGTAGGGATCTGTTCAAAGACTCTTTCCTAGTGTCTGGTAGCTCCTTAACTTATGACAGCATAACTCCAATTTTCACATAATACTTTCCTAGTGTACGTGTTACTGTCTTCAAATTTTCCCTTTTATAATGACACCGATCATATTGGGCTAGGGGCTCACGTTACCCCAGTATGAAACCGCCTTAACTAATTACATTTGCAATCCTATTTCTAAATAAGGTCGTGTTCTGAGGTACTAGGATAGGGATTTAAACATATGACTCTTGAGGGACAAAACTCAACCCATAACATGGATGTTTGTCAAAAACATTTTTGATATCATATGGAAATTCAAATGTTACCTCACCAAAAAGGACCCTATTTTCTCCTACCATTAGAAAATAAGTTTGCTATGGGATGGATAAGGAAAACCCAACAGGGGTAGTACCTTTGTAGATTTTCTCTTTCTGCAAATGGCCTGGTTAAGAGAAGGAGCAAGGATTACAATATAATGTGCAGTTGGCACTCACTGCTAATGTACACAGCGATGGAGGCTGTGCCTCTTTATTTCCATGGGTGATGCTTAAAAAGGCCTCTGTTTTCATGTCTGGTAGCATTCGCCAAAGCTAGGCCAAGAGAAGTCAAAGTAATTTAGATTCAATCTTCTCTCAAAAATGAACTGAAAAGAAGTTTTATTAAAAGGAAATGAAGAGGAAATTGAACTTTCATATTTCATTGTATAATTGCAACAACAAAAAACAATATTCGTGAATAGAATTTTGAAAGATTGTTATTTATATGTCTTTTCTACCCCCCTTTGTGTTCACCTACACTCTACTTGCTCTTGTTAAAATAGGGGGCAAGGGATTTTTTTTTCCCTTAAGAGCTGAATCATGATAGTAGCATGGCAAACCTAAGCTAATGTGTTCTGTATTGTTTTAAAATTTTTTTACATTTTCTATATAGAAAAAATTTACTTAAAGTATTTAATAGTGGAAGATGGAATAAAACCATAATTTATTTTTTATATCATTATTAACTACAACACAGATAAAATATATTTTTGGTTTTTTCTATCTTTTTGGGGGAAGGGTATATTAGAATATGGCTGTAGTAAGTAAAATCATAAGGGAATTAGAAATCGCTTTAGCAAATTTTCCTACTGAGAAATCAGAACATGTATTTTAGGATTCCATTTCTACTTGTGTCAGTCTATTGAAAGATAAAATGCCTGCAATAAGGCTTCCTGTGACTGAATTATTTAAGAGAGGGGGGGTGTTGCTTCCCTCATTTGAGCCAACCTAGGTAGTAAAGTGTTGACTTTAATGGTCAGGAGGGGCCTTTAAGGTGAGGAATCTTTAATACAATCTTGAGGATTCCTTAATATAGGACTTTATGAATGTGTAATGTGTCTGTTGAGAATAGATGAAGGCACATTTTAGAAATGAGCACTGGAAACTACTTTTTCCCTATACCTAAAAATCAGTCCCCCATAGCAGCAAAGAAGGAGAGATACTGCAGATTTGTGCATGAGGTGTTGCCACCCTGGTTCCCAAATGGCATGCATCAGTTTTAATCACATGGATGGGCCAGAATTAGTCATTGCAACTAATAAACTACAAGAAACTTAGAAACCTTGGGACTATTTACTGAGTAGTGACATGGGTCCAAGTTTCCTTATTGTACATCAGGGCCCACCTCACACTGCCCTCCATCTCTATAACCTGAGCTTTATGAACTATGGTGCTGCTGGTGGGTGACTTTTTCTTAGTGCTTGACAATGCTGGGAGGGGTAAATGGAAGCTCAGTAAAGCTGGACCACCACATGGGTGAGGTCAGAGGTTGAGGAAGAAAAAATGAAGAAGAACCTATAGTCTGAAACAGTTACGATTTGGGAAGGTTATTTAGTACTCAGATCATTTCTTTGATTTCTAAAAATCACAAATTTATTACATGTTCAACTCTCAGTCCTTTTATTATAATATTCAAATCCATAGGCTCTTTATCTATAACAAGACAATTAGTATACCATGGTGGGACAATCAAAGAACTAATATTTAGAGAACTCTGACAAGTGACATTAGTGGTCTTCTAACTAATTAAAGGGTTATTTCCGGTAAGGGTGCTGCCTCAGGAGTGGCTCAGAAAGAGGAGCTAGAAAAGAGGAATGGCTTTGCATTAAAGCAGAAGGGATCGAGGTCTTAAGCAGAGGAGCTTCTGCCCTTGGATGATAAACTGGTTAGCAGTGGAAGGGGGTGGAGGAACATACATTTGCAGAGAGTGGAGGTCCTGAAATTTTGAGCTGGGTGTGTCCTTACATGCCATCCAGTCCATCTCCTTAATTTTATTGCTGGAATGCAAGCACCAGAATACATTTTATAGAATTAATAGGTTTTCCTGGAAAATAGTGTTCAGTGGATAGTTAAGTTTAGGAAATGCCTCTTAAAGTTAAGGAGACAGGTGTGACAACGAGCTTCTTTCAGTATTTAATGTGATAATGCACATAGCTACTCTCCAAGAGAGGGACAATATTAAGGAATAGTTCCTCAAGATTTGACCATGGTACATGATTTTTGTCAAAATAATCCCTGTGGAAAAACTTGTGTGTGGAAATATTGAAAAAGAAAAAGCAGTCATTTCTTCCTGAGGATTTAAACACTAAAATACTAACACTTTTGTTAGAAAGACGATGCAACGCATAATCTTTTCTCTCCCTGGACTTCATCAGTGTCAGCAGTTCAAATATCAGGCCCAGAAACAGTTTTCTTAGAGGCAATCGTACCTTTATTACTTATCAGCTGTCTGCTTTCTTAGTCTTGGGGCTCACAGTGGGAATTTAAACTTTGCTGTGAATGAAACGTTAGACCTAGCCTTTCAGGATTCTCTGCCTTGAGATCCATCCAGTCTGCGCATGTGCTTGGGAGGCGGTCTGAATATTCTCACCGGCACCTGCATCATTCACTTGCTGGCAGATTCCATTTATACAAGGATGGCCTGGTATTTCGGCAAAACTAAGCAGAGGATAAGCATGCAAACACCCCTCAGAAAGTCCTCTGCTGTATCACTTACCCTGGAAGCCTTTTTTTCCTTCTGGAGCAGTGGTGGAGTAGAAACCCAGGAAAAAAAAAAAATGGTGCATTTGCCCTGGATGGAGCCTCCAGCTTTTATACATTTATATGATGTTTGAAAACAACCATGATTACAAAATGTAAATAAATAAATAAACAAATACACAGGGCTTTGTATATGTAAGATAATATCCTTCTCAGAAAAAAAAAACCACTTTTCAGCATCACAATACCTCATTGGCACATGCTGACCACTCAGGGCCCTGACAGAAGACACTAAATGGACAGAAAGGGATCTGACATTTTCAAGTTAGAATACACAGATTCAGAATGAGCATTATATAGCTCCCAGATGGTGGCTTATTTTCTTTGATGGATTTGAAAAGTAGAAAACTGCAATAAAAACTGCTGTTCTGACTTGCTCACTTACTGAATTCGTTTCTTGAGCCATGAAAAGCATTAAAAGTTTTAGCTAAAATTAAAATTCAATAAAGGTCAGTTCTCTAGGCCATGAAAGAGAAAGCAGAGCATAAGAATAGCTGAGTGGATCCCGCCAAGCTGACCTATAGCAGTTAATAATAATGATTTCCAAGGCAGGGCGAGAGGAAACGAACAACTTTTGTGAACAAAATGGTGACGCTGTCTAAAAAAAGGGGGAACAGGAAAAATGAATACCCTTTGTTAATATAATTAAATATCTTTCTTGCTAGGATTATTGCTAGAGTAACTGTCCATAGTACTTACATTTTTATTAAAGGAGCCTAGCTCTTATTTGTGGTACATTAGATTATATTAATGGCATTAGGAAGTTTCAAATATATTTCAATAACACTTTTTACAGGAATAATTTTTTAATCCATCTGGAGAATTGAAATAGACCATAGAAACTTTTGCATTTATTGAAAAGTTGTAAATCTGGCTGGAATGTGAATCTCAACACATCTTACTGGAGTCTACTTGGATCTGTTAACAAAAATCACTAAATCACTTTACATATCATTGAAGTAACGGGCTGCAGAAGGTGGATTTTTGGTCTTCGGTTTTGGTTTTGAATCAGGGATGTGACACAAAAGATATGTAAGGATAAGTACATGGGAGACACACTTGTGGTATGATAGAAAATGAGTTTAAGTCTTCTGTATAGTTCCTTGTGAAAGTCATTCTGACCTAAATTATACACACTATATTGAGATATAGTGAAGAGTTAACATGGTAGTTATATTTTAAGGGCATATATATTTTTAAGAAATTGGAATATCCTTAGGGATATTGAAAATTATGATAATACTAATAAAACCTACATTTTCTCATTCTAATCCTTATCATGTTTCTATGAAGTGAGCATTATTATATCCATTTCCAAATTTAAAAAAATGAGGCATTATTTAAACTTTCTTTGCAAATTCATAAGAATCTATTAAGTTTTAAATCTGCATTAGGGATACAATTTTTCATTGCATGGGTAGTAAAGGAATAAATACCACATATAGTGAAGCTTACTACAGCTTCCTGTTTGGGTGCAAAATGGATGCTCTAATATATGTGGCATTTTGTGATGATGTGGGTTAGTTCCTACACCCAGCAGAGTAGTGCTTGTTTAATGTTTTCTTGTATGTAATGTGCACATATTCATTTTAATATTGGGCTAAATTTCAGTTTATTTTGCTACACGGAGCAGGAGCCCACACACCAGAGCTACGTGTGTCTTCCCCTGGCTGGCAGAGTGCTTAATTCCATCATTCAGCTGCTGGCAACTTTGTCTAATTGTGGTGGGTCTTAAGGAATCAGAGAAACAGAAATTATTGCTGCACCAGAGCTTTTTGTTTTACTCAGTATTCCTAGTATTTATGGGGAGCTAGGCCACCGCATTCCAGAGCCAAATTTAGGGTCAGAGTCACCAGGAAGGTGCATGTCCTAGAGCATCATCTACCTCTTGCTTTGTGGCACCCCAAAATCCCATTGCACTGCATGTGGAGTCCTCCACTTGCTCCCATGGACATTCCCCTAATCCCACTGGAAGCTAAATTCCATGACACAGGGCTTCCTTTGCCTGCTTGTTTGCTTTTTGCTCCTAAACCGATAATACTTAGAAGGTTGCTTCACACAGAATGGAGAGTCAATGAATTACAACCAAATGAAGAAATCATCTCCTCAGTAGATATAACTCTAGCCATACCCAAACTCACTCCATGTGAAACAGCTCAGAATTTACTGAGGCCTTCTGACCTGTTCCATCATTCCCCTCATCTGGATTTTAGCTGCTTCCTACATAACGTCAGAAACCGCAGAAACAGAGTCCTTTTACCTTTCCTAAATCTGAATTTTAATAGTACTCCCACCAAGGTATATAGTTTAACGTTTTCTTTATTCTCACACCGTATCTTCCTTTTCTAATTTGTACCAGTAAGAAAAACCTGAACAAATTAAATGTCTTCTTTCAAAAACACTGTTGCAATATTAGCTTGAAATAGTGAGCAAAAACAAAAGACAGAAATATTCCTGTATTTTTCATGTTTATTTTTTCTCTTCATAAAAGTGATATATGTATCATAGAAATTATAGAGAGTAGAAAGATATGCATGCCACACAATTATATCTTCTAGGGACTTTTGTATGATTGTGTTTTATATCCTCTCCTGCCTTGCCAAAACACACACACACACACACACACACACACACACACACACACACACACACACGCCACTGCATATGCCTTTTTGTAAATTGCCTTTTTTCACCCCCACAAAATATTTTGTTGCACAAATTTTCTTCTGGAAGTTCCATATCATGTTATAATAAGAGGATGTAATATGAATTTGCCTATTCCAAACACAATACATTGGATACGATTTTACAAAACTAGATCAATGCCAACCAGAGTGGTAAATATGTAAGCAGACAGGTACAAGAGGTTGAGGGAGGAGAAAGGTCCAGATTAAAGCCATGGAAACTAGAGTCTGGAAATTCAGTGTCCTCTGCAGGGACAGGAGAGTAGCCTTGGGCTTTCATGAGTTAGGGCCATGGAGGGAAGACCCCTGAAGAGGAGGTACATGTGAAAAGGACACAGCCTCTATGAAGAGAGGACTACAAATGTCACGCACTGGTCAAGATAAGTGATAAGAAAACTGTTTCTGCCGAAGTCTGTTGGAAGATATATATGTTAAAAAAAATTCCCCATAAGGATTTGAAAGTCCTAAGCTTACACCATATACTGGTATGAGGCCTAATCTTTCCAAACTCATGAGGTGTCAATACTCCCTGACAATATATTTACATAAGGAATGGTGCCAGAGCTTAGCAAACACAAGCTGTAATCTTAGGAGACATACCTCTAACACAGGGCACCAGTGGCTTCTGCAGAAGACACCACACTGTCTTTGAGGAAGCTTAAAGTCCCCAATTACAGACCCAAAGAGGAAACAATACTTCTTGAAACAGAGCCAGCATACACAACCAACAGGAACACGAGTACCAGTGTTGCATCTAGCACATTTGACACACAGTGAATCTTTCTTCCTTCCTTCCTTCTTTCCTTCCTTGTTTCCTTTCTTTCTTTCTTTCTCTTCCTTCCTTCCTTCCTTGTTTTCTCCCTTCCTTCCTTCCTTTCCTTCCTTCCTTCCTTTCTTCCTTTCTTTCTTTCTTTCTTTCTTTTCTTTCTCAACAGACTCCTCTTCTATATTACAAATATTCCCAATGATAGTCATGAAATGTCATGATAATGATACTGGCTAAGGAAGAAATGAAAGTTTATTTCACTGAACTTTCTATATGAAATCAACCCCATAAAAATAAACAATAATGCATAAAATAAAAAAGTAATGGATTCATAATATTTAAATCCTTTAAAGTCTTATTTGAATAAGAGGGGAAAGCACTCAAAGAAATACTTCCCAGAGAAAGCTCTACAAGGCTCCCAGAGAGAGCTCTACATAGAATGTAGAATTGAATTAAGTTCTGTTTCTGAATCTGTATAACCACTATACTATCCTCATTTAAACATAGTTTACACTCAGACATATAAAGTTCCACAAGGCTAGAGAACCAATTATACTGAAAGAGAGAAGAAAATTATTCCAAACCTTTGACCTCACTTTCTAAACAAATGCATGTAGCCGAGGTCATGTAAGTGGAGGTCCACTATATAATTTGGAGTTCTCCAAATTAACTTCCATGTGGAATATACTGTTCAGTAATAAAAATATCTTAAATTAAGCATAGATGTGTGTGTGTGTGTGTGTGCGTGTGTGTGTGTAATAATGAAAACTCAACGTTAACTGCAACAGGTATTTAGAACTTATACCACCATATGATTTTTTTCATGGAGGAATATTTTTATTAGTAGTATTGATTAGAATTTCAAGTTCAATGATACTTGCAAATGATAACTCGTGGTGAAAAAAGTAGACTGATTTACCTTTGTTTTTATATTATTTCAAATTCTCTATAGACAACACCCCTTCACTGATTGGACCCAATCTATCATTCTTGGTACACCACAGACTTGCACCCTAAAATCTTGAATTAATAGAACAAACTGAAAGAAAACACAATAATCATAGTAATAAAATAATAATAACCCTTAGTTACTATTATTGTAGCTATTAAATGTAGTTATTGTAATTTTTTCTTATTTTTAAACTAGAAGTAACTAAAATATTGGAAATAATTAATTAGAAATTATAAGGAGATAGTAAGGGTTAAAATATTTTAAGGACCTTGAGGTTTTGAAAGGAAAGTTGAGATACTGATTAATTACAGGCTTTATGTCAAGCATACAGGTTAATATCAAGAATACCCATTTAACACATGAAAATACAATAAAAGGAGAGATGAGAATTAAAGATTATTGAAAAAATCTAAAGGATTGTAGCAAAGAGAACAAAAAGAGTAAAATAGAGATTTTAATAGAAAAGACAAGAGGATGGCAGAATTAAGTCCAAATAAGTCAGTAAATTATCAAAAGAAAACCTAGCGCAGCAAATGCCAAATATTAATAAGTAGTTTAATTACAGTACTTGATACTTATAAATATTTATAGAAATAATTATTTTAAGGATGTGGTTTGTCATAAAGGGAAGAATTTGCAAAAAACAAAAATCACTTAGAGTCAACTTATACGTTCTTATATCATTGGATCAAAATAAATAAAAAATAAATTCCAGAATTACAAAGAGAACTTGACAATTTTCACAGCAGACAAATTCATTATCAAATAGACATGAGCTAAATGACCAATAGAGAATCTCAATTTAGTAGAATGTTGAAATAAATAAGGTACGAATATATATTTTTAATGCACACAAAAATTGTATTTTATTATTATTTTTAACACCTTTATTGGAGTATAATTGCTTTACAATGGTGTGTTCGTTTCTGCTTTATAACAAAGTGAATCAGCTATACATATACCTATAACCCCATATCTCCTCCCTCTTGTGTCTCCCTCCCACCCTCCCTATCCCACCCTTCTAGGTGGTCACAAGGCACCGAGCTGATCTCCCTGTGCTATTCAGCTGCTTCCCACTAGCTATTTTACATTTAGTAGTGTATATATGTCCATGCCACTCTCTCACTTCGTCCCAGCTTACCCTTCCCCCTCCCCATGTCCTCAAGTCCATGCTCTATGTCTGTGTTTTTATTCCTGTCCTGCCCCTAGGTTCTTCAGAACTTTTTTTTTTTAGATTTCATATATATGTGTTAGCATATGGTATTTGTTTTTCTCTTTCTGACTTACTTCACTCTGTATGACAGACTCTAGGTCCATCCACCTCACTACAAATAATTCAATTTCGTTTCTTTATGTGGCTGAGTAATATACCATTGTATATATATATATGCCACATCTTCTTTATCCATTCATCTGTCCATAGACACAGGTTGCTTCCATGTCCTGGATATTGTAAATAGACTGCAGTGAACATTGTGGTACATGACTCTTTTTGAATTATGGTTTTCTCTGGGTATATGCCCAGTAGTGGGATTGCTGGGTCATATGGTAGTTCTATTTTTAGTTTTTTAAAGAACCTCCATACTGTTCTCCATAGTGGCTGTATCAATTTACATTCCCACCAACAGTGCAAGAGGGTTCCCTTTTCTTCACACCCTCTCCAGCATTTATTGTTTGTAGAGTTTTGGATGATGGCCATTCTAACTGGTGTGAGGTGATACCTCATTGTAGTTTTGATTTGCATTTCTCTAATGATTAGTGATGTTCAGCATTCTTTCATGTGTTTGTTGGCAATCTGTATATCTTCTTTGGAGAAATGTCTGTTTAGGTCTTCTGCCCATTTTTGGATTGGGTTCTTTGTTTTTTTTTTTTTTTTGCGGTACGCGGGCCTCTCACTGTTGTGGCCTCTCCCGTTGTGGGGCACAGGCTCCAGACACACAAGCCCAGCGGCCATGGCTCACGGACCCAGCCGCTCCGCGGCATGTGGGATCCTCCCGGACTGGGGCACGAACCCGTGTCCCCTGCATCGGCAGGCGGACTCTCAACCACTGCGCCACCAGGGAAGCCCAAGGATTCTGATTCTTATTGTTTGATTAATATCCATTAAAACCTTCTAATTTGTGCTCCTGTCAGCAATGTATGACTTATCCATCTCACTGCAGCCACATGAGCTTGAGAACTCAAATATTCTTTTTCTTATCTAATTGGATAAGTAAATATAGTATCTAATTATTGTTTTCAAATTATTTGGCTACTAATACGATTTTCCTTTTTAATGACATGCATTTTCATCTTTTTATATTTCTTTGTGAATTTACTTTCTACCCATCTCATTTGCCCACTTATTTAGTAAGGGCTTAACATTTTATTACATTGATGGAAGCAATTATTTGTATATTGAAGGTTTTAATCTGTTGTCTTATTTGTTACTAATATTACAATTCAGTGCTTTGCAGTTTATTTTTTTTTATATTTTAATGTTTACACTTGTTTTATTCATTTTGTGATAATTTTCATTACTTTCGTGCTTTACCAAAACTTTTCTATCTTGAGATCAGTTAAGTACTGACCTTTATTTCCATTTCCTTTTTTTTATATTTTGGCTGTGTATGTTTAATTATTTAATCAATAAAATTCACATTTAAGTACAAGTGAAGTGATAGAAATGGATTAATTTTTAACAATGGGCTTTATTTTTATTGCATTCAAAATGATAATCACTGCATCTATTATATATACGATGCATCTATCAAATGATTCTTATGCATAATTTATCTTGACGGCCTTTTTTCATTTCCTCAAGAAGTCATGTAGGGGTTTCCCTGGTGGCGCAGTGCTTAAGAATCTGCCTGCCAATGCAGGGGACGTGGGTTCGAGCCCTGGTATGGGAAGATCCCACATACTGTGGAGCAACTAAACCTGTATGCCATGACTACTGAGCCTGCGCTCTAGAGTCCGTGAGCCACAACTACTGAACCCATGTCCCACAACTACTGAAGCCTGCGTGCCTAGAGCCCGTGCTCCGCAACAAGAGAAGCCACTGCAATAAGAAGGCTGTGCACCTCAACAAAGAGTAGCCCCTGCTCGCCGCAATTAGAGAAAGCCCGTATGCAGCAACGAAGACCCAACGCAGCCAAAAATAAATAATTTTTTAAAAAGTCATGTAATTTTAAAATTTCATCTAATTACATGAAGAATTCTTAAATCTGGCATGGTTGTAGCCATTCTGCATTACTTGGTGGCCACAAATCTCTTAGACAGAACTCTATGTGCCACAGAAATATATTATAAATTCAAAATGTATTTTCTTGTATGGAAAGGTGAACTCACAGCTATTATGAATTGGTTGGTGCAGATGGAATGTTCTTGATTACTTTAAATATCTTTCAGGGTCATTCTACATAATTTCATCTAAATAACATCCACTTTCAGTCCATTTTACATTGATAAATCTTTCATGATAAACAGACATTTTCCTCTTCAGTCTACCTGAGAACAACTTATATTCTGAGGGCTTTGATTTGTTTAGGTAAGCTCATATGTGCAAGACCATAATGGATGGTAATGATTATGGAATTAAGGGCAAACTTTACTGGTGGAACACTGGTTGGAAAAGAAAAGTTACTAGCAATTTAAAGCCTTAGTTAACACATGAAAACAGCATTCAGGTGCTGCTACTGGAGACAACTTGAGAATGTGGGGATCAGACTTTCCTTAAGAATCTGTTTCTTTTAGGGAAGCAGAGGCAATATTATAAGGTCATTATTAGCAAGGCACTGGGACCCTCAAAACTGTCTAGATCTTGCCTCTGTCACCTAATAGCTGTATAAGTGCTTAGAACAGAGATTGCACATATCAAGGACACAGTAGGCATTAGGAAATAATAAGAATTTCTATCTGCCACATCAGTATTTTCTCATCTCATAGTATCTTCTGTGGTCAGGGCCTTCAACTGATTGGAAAACCCACATTAGGAAGGGTAATCTGCATTACATTAGATCAACTGATTATAAATATTAATGCATCTAAAAAATACCTTCACTACAACATCTAGACAAGTGTTTGACCAAAAAGCTGGGTGCTGTACCCTAGCCAAGTGGACACATAAAATTAACTATCACAGACATCAAAAGAGCATCACAGTCTGTGGTCCTGAAAGAGGTCCAGGGTCACTGGAGAAGAAAGAGTCAGGCCAGCTATGACTATAGAGACTCAGAATACAGACAGCCTCCTGAAATAGTTAAGACTTTACCTGCAATCTTAGCTGTTTGGGTTTTAATATTCACTCTACACAAGGGAAAGTGGCTGATAGTTTCAAGGAAGAGAGTTTTATTTTAGAGTGTACAGCAAAGGCCCTCTGGCTCCATTTTATTCCTTGCATCAGCCATACTCTCTATATGTTCTCCCTTAAAGGACATAATCTGAGTGTTCTCACATACAATGACATTGTACTTAAATGCAGCTAGATTTCAGTGGTACTAACATAAATAAATTCAGTATTTTTATATGTCTATATTTTCAAAGGTGTAAGATTACTTTTAACTCTGAAGTCATGGTGGGGGCAGAACGAATTCTGCCCCCTACCCCCGGCCTCTGCTCCACTTAGGTTAGTTGCCAGACTGTGTTGATCTTTCCTTCCGTTACAGTACCAAGTTTCTAATTGATTTTAGCTCTCTGGACCCAATGTGATTCTGACCACCTGATACCTTCCTTGTGCATTATTTAAGCTCAGCTGCTTCATTGGCTGTTTCATGTCCATCTGCTAAATGATGATTCCAGAGGATATAACAGAGAATCTAAATTTTTCTATAAAGGCCAAGTTCCAACATCTTGATATACTGTAAAATTCCTCCTTTATCCTAACATGCTTTTGCCACCTTTTTTTCTCAGTTCTCTTTGGTGTGAGAATTTGTTCTAAACCAATAATCTGTGGATATGGGATTCTAACTTATTGAGAGAAAATATTTCAGTAGCATCCCTATCAAACCAGAATTGCAGGAGATTTGCCTGCTTTAGTACTGTCTAATCGGACTTTCTGCAGTATGGTAGCCATTGGCCACTTGCAGCTATTGAGCACTTGAAATATGGCTAGTGATACTGAGGAACTGAATTTTAAATTTTATTTAGTTTTTTTTTTTTTTTTTCTTGCGATACGCGGGCCTCTCACTGTTGTGGTCTCTCCCGTTGCGGAGCACAGGCTCCGGACGCGCAGGCTCAGCGGCCATGGCTCACGGGCCCAGCCACTCTGCGGCATGTGGGATCTTCCCGGACCGGGGCACGAACCCATGTCCCCTGCATCGGCAGGCGGACTCTCAACCACTGCGCCACCAGGGAAGCCCAATTTTATTTAGTTTTAAACAATTTGAATTTAGATTTAAATTTAAATAGCTATGTGTTGCTAGTGGCTCCTATATTTGACTGCACAATCTTAGATCCCGCACAGGGCTCTGGCATCAGAGAATCTCATTATGTCAGTGCTTCTCCTTATAAGGGCAAGAGTTTGAAGGCTCAGGGGACATCTCCACCTGGAAACCATCCTCTTCCCCTTGTAGACCACTCCCCAGGACGACCCCAGAATCCCATGCCCAGATGGGCCCAAGTGTACTTCTGGGACCTGTGCTGTGTATTCCCTCAAGTCTGCCCTCTGAAGGGAAATTCTTGCACTATGAGTAGGGGGTTGTGACTGGCACTTCTGAGTATGGTCTTGGTTGTACATAGATGTGAAGGAGACCAGTAGAGAGGTAGGGTGCAGCTAGAGATGGAAAGAGAAGGGGGTGAGCCAAGGATCTGCTCTCCTTGTGCCACTAATGAGAATTTAAAATCTGAACCTGTTTCATGCATCAGGTTCCTAAAAGGCATGCAGGAGTAAGGCCCTTATGGTCAGATATATCTTGGCTTAGACTTGGTCAAGGAGATGAAACCCAGCAAGAATAGGGGAGATGGCATTGTTAGGTGTCCAGTAGCTAACCTTGAACAGGGTTCAATGAGCCTCCCCTCCCCCTCCACAGGAAAAAGAGGAAAAGTGGAATTTTGTCCTATGAATTTCCCGACTGATTAGAAGAGAAGATTGAAAGAGCAAAAAATGAGCAAGTCGGCAAGTATTTATTCTATTTTTGTTATGATTATATACTTGTCAAGTTTCAATATCTTATTAAATGGTTGTTAGCCAGATTTACTAAAAATATAAACATTTAGATTTAGATCTTAAATATTTAAATAATAAGGTATATGGGCCTCCACGTGTACTCTTGCTTCAGGCCCCACAAACTTTAGGGGTGAACCTGGTGCCTACACTGGAACTTCCTCATTACAGTGCCCATTAGGATGTCTCATTATTAATTTATGATTTTTAAAATTTCTTTCTCTTACTAGATTGTGAAATAATTTATTCTCCAATGACTAGTCAATACCTGGCGTATACTAGATCCTTAACTGATGAAAGTTGAAGGAAAGAATGAATAAAATGCCACATAAAAAGGACTCTTTCTTGGACTACCCTGGTGGTGCAGTGGTTAAGAATCTGCCTGCCAATGCAGGGGACACGGGTTCGAGCCCTGGTCTGGAAAGATCCCACATGCCGCGGAGCAACTAAGTCCGTGGGCCACAACTACTGAGCCTACGCTCTAGAGCCCATGAGCCACAACTATTGAGTCCACGTGCCTAGAGCTTGTGCTCCACACAAGGAGAAGCCACCGCAATGAGAAGCCCGCACACCACAACAAAGAGTAGCCCCCACTCGCCGCAACTAGAGAAAGCCCCTGCACAGCAATGAAGATCCAATGCAGCCAATAAATAAATTAATTAATTAAAAAAAAAGGACTCTTTCTTCCCTCAGCATCTGCAGATATGAAGTACCTAGGATGATTATATAACCAAAGATATATTTTTTAATCTTAAAGCCCAGATATTCTCACAGTGATATTCTCACATCCTCCTCTATTGACCTAATTAGTATATGGAAGCACATCTTTGCATTTTCTGCAAATACCTTTATGTGAAAGAAATAAGAAACAAGGGAAGAAAGGAAGGGAAGATGCCAATTGCCAGAAGCCCATATTCTCCAAGAATCCATCTATGTCTTTTCTGTGACACAAATTTTAAGATCAGATTGTGCTTTGACACTTTTTGAGAAATATTTTTCCTAATTTGATAAGACAGTTTGTCAGTATAGAAATATGTTGCTACCTGTTTGATAAATCCTATTCTATTTTATAAAGTTGTTGGCTTGGTCTTGATCTAGAAGATACGTACATTAAAATAAACACATGCCATTTATTAAAAACTCAGGATTCGGAACAACATTTGCTTCATTTGACACCACAGATTTCTCAATCACACATTCTGCCATTCGGTATTGCCTATTGACTGAACCTGGAGTGAGACTGAGGGATAGATTAGTAGGACAAATAAAACACTGTTGGAATAAATATGAAATATGGCATCAATTGATTCAGGCTTCTATACACAACTCCAATATAACTGATGAAAAATAAATTGGCTCTATCTCTTTCAGTGTATAAAATAAGTCCCTTAAAATAGTCTGAAGATTAGTCAAGAAAAAAAGGTATTTGTCATTTTTAATTCTCATTCTCTTTTAAGAAACGCAGATTTTGGAAGCTAAAGACTCTTTGCTTTGCAAAGTCATTATCTTCTGGGTAATGGTTTATGTCACACTTGAAGACTTTTAAAATTGTGGCTGGAAGCAGGCAAGTTTGGCAATAGAAATGGGGACAGTGTTAACTCCTGCATGAGAGAAGGATGGGAGGAGGTGGGGAATTTCCCAACGAGGAACAGAAGCAAGGAATACTAAGTCCTGGAAGACAATATACAGGGGGAGGGACATAGTGGCTTGGAAGAAGGGACATACAGAGAAGATAGATGTGGCTAAGAGGGATTTTTGCTGTTGTTGTTGTTTCGGTTTTTTTTAAGTGAAATGCTATACATTGTGGAATATGAACTCTGCCTTCATCTTCTTTTTTTGTAATCCTATTTTGTAATGATGTCTTCCTCCTAAGTATTCTTGGGCAAAGGACATCTGGGGAGAGGTGACTGAAGAAGAAGGTGACTGAATTACAAGCATACTGAAAGAGGTAAAGTTCTATAAATAGAAAATAAGTATTTATGTGTGTATGTGCTTATGTGTATGTGTGTTTTCCAACTCAGCTATGAAATTATTAACCTGTCAGGGCACTTACTTGTCTTGTTCTGGCCCTAGGTGAGCCTAAGACTGAGTTTGGTGGGAGAATAAATTTAACAATAAGCACTTCCTAAACGTCAACTGTATGTTAGACTTTGAGTTACATGATGTGTTACCTGTCTCTCCTCTATATCTCTGGTCTTTTGTTCATTCAAATGTTTGTAGAGAGCCTTCTAGAAATATCCTCGTTCCAAAGGCATATGTATACCGCCTATAGAATAGGAATTAGGGCTCTTTATCATTTCAGAGATGAATAACATTGTTACAGTGAGGGAAATTTTGGATTTGACAAATCATATTTCAGCAAAAATAAATGTAAATGAAATGTATATAGTTCTGAGTTTCAGAAATCTAGTATATAATTCTGAATTTCTATATACCCTGTAAAAAGGTGCAAGGTTTATATTATCTTGGAAAAGAATGGAGTGATTAATGGCTCTAATTTATTCAATATTAGAATTTTAGTTATCGTTCTATATTTCAATAGCCTCTTATCAAACATCATTTATGGGTTCCTGCTGCCTAATAGTCACCTTCACTCTGACATCTGAAACTCAACATGTCTAAAACAGATCTTACAAATTACATGCATTTCTTCAAAAAATGCATTTGCTTTGACTTTTGAGATTTTCTTTATGGACTGTCATCTTGTCCATAACACCCTGAAATTCTCTACAAATGTACACTCTCCCTTTCTCTCCACCTCTGTCACCAAATTTCTCTGATTGCTTCTTCCAAAGATATTCATTTATCTAATTTCTTGTTGCTAGCTCAGAGCCTGAGCAGGTTATAACGGAACTATTCAAAGGGCATCTTAACTATTTTTGGCACATTTACTCTCTGTTCATGTTACCATTTTGGATGTAGATTCCAGAATAATCCTAAAATACAGCTCTGACTCCATCACTCTCAAGTCCTTAAACCATACTTGTTTTCCCTTTCCCCTTGAACATAACCCCAAAAGACATTCTTATATCCCATCACGTTTTCATTTGAATCTTATCCTCCATTTTAACAGCCTCTTTCCACCACAGCCTAAGTCTTTCTTCTCCTTTCTGATGGGATTTCTTTTACCTGAAATACTCTTCTTACTATTCCTATTTTTAAAAATTGTACTCGTTATCTCCTTTAAAACTCAGAAGATGTAGTTTCAGCATGTTAATACTTTACTTGTTTTTATTTACTCTTTCAATCTTTTTCAAATACTAAATGAATATATACTTTCTGTCAGTATATACTAATTAGTCCTCTTTGGGGTTCAGATAAGAGAAACTCAACATAACTCCTTTAAGCGAAGTATTTATTTAGACCATGTAATTAAATTGCAATGAGGAAGAGAGTAAATTATATATTTTGATGCTTTTGAATTGTTCACCACCATGGTGGACTTGAATTTCAAAAGAAAATGCAGAATATTTGTGAAATAAATTTAAATGTTTTCTGTAAAGGTACTTAATTGTCTCAGATAGCCTAATAATAAGATCACAGTTTAATTTCAGGAAAACCTGGATCATCAGACAAAAACACCATCATGTCTCTTCTCCTCACTATTTTACACATACACCTTCTGTGTGATTTTTCACTCATCTACTGATGAGTGAAGCCTTTATTTCCCCCTTACTCATCAATCCACATGTTAGGACATGGCAAACAAAGTTCCCAAGATTACAGTTCCCCAGTTCAGAGTAGTGTGGGCAAACTGAGTTGGTATTTTTATCCATTCCAAATACCCAGGAAGGTATCTGATTAGTTCAACTTGGTTTATTTATTGATCTTTGAGCCAGGGGTTGGGGCTACTTGGACCAGCATGGTAGGGGAAGTGGCTGCTCCTAGGAAATGAAGATCTCTGGGCACATAATATCATAGGTGCCCACTCCAGAGGGTTAAAAAGATGTGGAAAACCAAATCCTGATTCTAGGAGGTCAGGATAGGATGAACAGATGCGATGCTTCTCTCTGGATACATTTAAAGGCATTTTCATATTCAGTAAGATATTTGATCTAATCTTAACTTTTTTATGGCTTTTTTGCATTAATTTGTGATTTTACATTTTGACTATTAATCCCAATTTTAGCATTTTTTGGTAGTTACACTTAATGCAAATTTCTTAACAGCCATACTTGTGGGGAAATGTAAAATCAAATTAGTCTTTAACATATTTTTTTAAGTAATTGAGTTGCATCAGCATGCTTTCACTCCTCCCATCTAAATTTATTACTTTTTGTGACTTTTCTGAACCATTCTCAGTTTAATGGGATTGTTCCAATTAAATTCTCCAAAGCACTTTGAGTGTCACTGTCCAGGTATAGGAAAAGGTTTGGAACAGATTTGAAATTTTACTGGGGAGACAAGCCAGCAGTGTTTCTTACAGTATCTACTTCCCTTTTTCCTTTTACACCTGGGCTGCTTTATTTATCTGGCAGAGTCCTTTGCTGCCAAAAATATATTTAGCACATTTACTTTTCTAATTACCATAGCACAGAGAATCTCCTTGGAGAAACTTGGAGAGGGGTTCCCACACTAAGAGCCAAATGAAGAGAAGACTAAGTTTATTACCCAGAAATTAGTGGAGAAGAAATCTGTAAGCTATTGCAGGTAGGCAGAAGACTGAGAAATTTCTGAGGCAGCCATGGTGAGAGCACTGGGCATAGTGTCAAAAGATCAGAGAATCTGGGAAAATCATAATAATAACAACTGAGTGATGTTTTTAGACTCATTTTAACATTTTCTGTTTCAGAGAAAAATGAGGTGCGATGGAAAGCATAATGACTATCAGATTTTCCACATGCTTCCCAATCTCCCTTTCCAAGTCATTAAATAATTCAGTGATATTCTTTTATTAAATCCATTTACCATTGGTCTTTTATAGACAAGTTCACTTGGGAGTAACTCATCTTTATTTAGGAACTTTCACTATATTACCTTTTCCCTTGGTCTTATTGACCATCACTTCCAGATAACATTATAAATGGTTGTCTCCCGATTAATTCCAAATTTCTTAATCTCTTAGTATGTTCAGGGTATAGATGAACATTCTTTTTAAAGGAAATGAAATGCAAGAATTTAAATACTATAGAAGTGCATCATATTTAACAACAAAAAATAAGTTCAGATTCTTGAAAAGTTAAAAGAATTTATATTTGAAGGAATTATATGTGGTTATAATTCCTGAGGAGACAGAATCATGTATTTCTCTTAAGTAAAAGTTTTCTGAAAAAACAGAAAGAATACTGTTTTGATCATGAACTTTCGTTGTTGTTACTGACCACAAATGGATTAATTCATAAATTGCCCATGACTTTTAAGTATCATATTTAAACCTCCTTTAGTTCAGTCATTTATTTGCAAATTTTTCTCTTTCACTTTTGGTTATATTATAAACTAATGTGTATGCTGATACACTTTTTGTGATAACTGCATTTTTGTTTCCTATATCTTCAAAAACTCTTACACTGATAGTATCATTTTAAGAAATATGGAAGAATCCAGGGTTTTTGTCTGTTTTTCACTTGTGACTAAATCTATGATTTTATTATCTTCTTTGGTTGAATTATATGCCATTTAAAATTACATAAATTTTTCTCTAAGGTCAGCTGGATGCTTTTAAAGCAGTATGAGTGTTAGATCTTGATGGTACAAAGGTTTCTCAAGCTAACTTCTCTTAGCTTTAAAGTCTGTGACCTATTATACTAAGGGTTTTGACAGTCTCTATTTTCTCACATCACATGCCCAACATGTGACTGGAAATGATCTATTCCCACAATGATTGTCACTTCCATCTTGCATCATGATATAATCTGGTAAAATACATTTTAAATGACAATTTAAAAATTAAAATTCATCCCCATGGGGAACCACTACTCAAATGCCTCATTTTGCCTCAGTCATGCAGATGATTATATAATATAATAATCTCATATACAACACTAAGCTTGTTTGTGTGCTGTCAACATCAACTCCTTACTCCTCAGTGTTGGCTTTTGACATCTGTGGAAAGCTTACCATCATTTCAAAGGTATTAAACAGAAAAAAATGTATCAGAATCCAAACAATCAGCAAATGTAGATTTCCAAAGCAGAAAAAAAAGACATTAAAACCATATAGACTCACCATCTAATTTTTTAGATGAACTGAGATCCAGGTACATTCAAACAGGTTACCAAATATGACACAGCAATGCAGGAAAACCTACAACAGAAATAGCTTATTTAATTCTCAGTTGGGTCTTTCTACCATGACTATCTGCTGAGCAAGTATAAGTGAATGTGCCGAATGAAGAAATGAGAAAACCAATCCAGAGACAAATATACCAGGAATTCATCCTCACTGGATATCTTTCCATTTATTTGGAGTGGGAGGGGGTTGATCTCTGAGGTAAAATAATGACAGCTGAAACAAACTCAGAGATAAAATAATGAGAGTTGAAATGCTAGACAGTCTACCATGGGAAAAAAGTTACATTTTGTCAGATCAGTAATTCTAGGAAAAGGAGAGATTGGGATTTCTCTGAGATACATCAGGTTCCAAAAGTTTAAGAGGATGATGGATTATATTTCATAAGCCACTAGTTAATCCATACAATAAAAGTTTTAACAATAATCAAATTCCATTTAACATCTATTCCATTGTTAAACTTTAAACAAGTAACATCTAACTGGTGAAGATGCTATATTTAAAATAACTTACCTTATTGGCAAGCAATTTGGTTTACAAAATAAAAAATACCTTGACCTCATGAATTAAGTTCTTGGAAAGGATACTAAAAACAATTGCAAAAGCAGTAATACAATATGCACATTAAATTTTTACTTTGCATGACTAATTAGCATCATGAAAAATAGAAATGGCTAAAATGCCTAAGAGTAGAGGACTCAAATAAATTACTATTTGTCTTCAAAAGAGAAAATAATATAGCTATTCACTATGGTAACTGTGAAGGCAGGAAAACCATGAACAATTCTTTTTGTATAATGGTAAACCCAAAAGGCAGAATGCAAAATTATCATGCTAAACATGTTTTTATGCTGAAAAACATTAGAAGAAATATTTATAAATGCAAAGACTAAAGATCTGGGGATTACAAGTGAATGTCTTTTTTCTCTCTCTCACTGTCTCTTCAAATTTCTAACAATGTCAATAAATGCAGTGCAAATCCTCTAAGTCATTCCCACTTCAGTAGTTTGGCCCACCTCTCAAAGACCTCCCCTGGCATTCTGGGAAATATCCAGAGTGCCACACAAATTCTCTGCAAAGTAGAGGCATTTTTTTCCTCTTTCTGGATGACCTTGGCTGCCTACCAAAAGAATCAAAGAATCATCCTTGACATTGCTGCTGCTGTCTGTACCTTTCCAAGAGAGAACTGCCTCTCTTAGGAACTAACTCCTTGTTGGCTACAAAGCTGCAAGACTCTTAGGTAGCAAACTAGGCCCTCTGTCTTCTGGAGTACAAAGGTCCTCTGAGTTCTGTGCAAACACTGAAAGACTTTTAGGAAGAGGGTTTTAGCCAAGAGAATTCTCTCTTCTGGAGTTCTCCATTCTCCCCTCCCACCCCCCGGTCCCAGTCAATATAATGTCCTTCTTCAAAGTCTCCAACCTTATGTGCTCTTCCATTCTCCACTACAATTTGCACAAGGGGAAGATATCAGCACATTTTATTCACTGGTTATCTCTGAAGTCTATGGCAGAATCAGGAATTTGATAGATACTCAACAAATATTTGTTGAATGAGTGAATGAATATACGAAAGCATGAATGCACACAGACTAGCTGCCAGCTCACCAGGATGTGTCACAATCAGGAATAATCAGAGTATCTAGTCAATACTCTACTAGATCCAAGGGTGTGCATTTAAGCCTTGTATGGATGACCATCACCATGCAAAGCACAAGTAGGTTGCCCATTTAGGTCAATTTGTAATCACATAGGGCAACTCAGTGCACAAAGCTCTGAAACACCCCCAGCCCCCTTTATTCCCCTTCATGTTCTTAAGAGGCTTGTGGTTCACTGACCGATTGTTAGAGAGTCTTGTACTCTATTCTCCTGCTACAGGGAAACTCTCTTGGGTCCAAATCCTGCATAGCCCTCTCTATCACATCTGCACTTTGTCACATGCTGTTTACTATTCTTTCGGAAGACCCTCGTTTAGCACCTAGAACATAGCAGATACTCAATAAACAATTTTAATAAGTCAACTATATACTATTGTTTGGGGAAGGAGAAATAAAATTCCATGAACCCTTTCTTACATTTAGGACACTCTCATGAAAATAAGGCTTCTATTTCTTCTTATGAAAAAACATTTCAACATCTTAATTCATGAGAAAAATTTGAAACTGTGCTCTCTAGTTATCTTCACTCTATCTTTAGAAAGATGCAAACACTTTTAGAAAATAAAATGAATTTAAAAAGTCTTATGTGGAGCACAACCTGTTTTATCTTATAATTATTTCTCACATAATTATAGTTCTTCCCTATATTTCCACATTTTCTTTTACATTAGAAAGTCTTTACAAATTTACTATTACATTTGCTCTTTCATTTTAATTCATTCATTTAGACAAAAATTAATTATTGAACACAATAAATTCTGGGGATTCTATTAGTGACTGGCGGATTCAAAATGTACCGGTTAAATGTATCCGTAAAGACAGGGGTAAGGGCTGTGTCAGGGAGTAAACATGTAAGATTACATAAATAAATGTCACCATGGTTGTATGAGTGCTATAGAAGGGAAGTTCAGGGTGCAATGAAACACTAAGGAAGGCCTCTGTACATTCACACTCTTTCAGTTGAAACTCAAATGATGGTAAGGAGTAATCTAGATGAAGGATATGATTAAAGCTCCCCATGCAGAAGGAATGGAAAATTAATGCCCCAGAAGTATAAATAATTCTTTCCACTTTGAGAAACAAAAGGAAGGCCAGCACAGGTGGCATACGGTGCGGGACAGTCAGGTAATTACAAGAGATGGTGGTGGGAAAAGTAGGACCCAGATTATTTACAGCCATATAACCCAAATTAATGATTTTAAACTTTGTTCTCAAAGCAATGAGAAGACATTAATGGCTTGTAAGCCAGAAAATTATGTCATCACGTTTGCACTTTTTAAATGGTTCCTCTGACCACTGTATGAAGGATAGATTAAAGGGAGTTGTCAAGAGCAGACATGGATGCCCAGTTAGAAAGCCAGTGTAGAAACTCCCCCAGCAGATAACTGTGATATGAGGACAGAGATTAAAACAAACCTGATATTTACTTTGAAAGCAGAACCTACAAAAGTGGCTTCTGATACTACCAAACTAAGAATTATTAATCTTATCTCAAAGAAAAGGAAATTGGTCCTTAGAAAAATATGTTCTAAGGGTTCATAAATCTGAGTGTCCTCCACTTGGCAGTCCTTTTAGTTAAAATTAAATTTATATTTAAGAAAAAAAAAACTTTTAAGAGAGATAGTTGCTTACACAGTGTTGTTCACCTAATACTTATCATTCTCCCAAGCATAATTGGGACACTTTCTTCTTAATGCTACATTTAGTTCTGTGCTTTGCTTTGGCCAAGGAAACAGAAGCATAAAAGCCACCTGCCATTTTGGGGTTGAAGCTTTAAGAGCAAGCATATTATTTGTCTTGTTCTATTTCCCTCTAATAAATCTAGATGGAGGCTGTTCCACCAGCCTGACTTTCAGAATGAAGACAACATGGAACAGATTCCCAGGCAAACTATGATGGGCATGAAGTAGGAACAAGTGATTAAGTTTTGTTATCTTAAGCCACTGAGGATTTTGGAATTGTTTGTTACTGCAACAAAACTGATCCTATTTTTACTGTTTAATATATATCATTATTCTCATCTCATATTTTGGAAATTTAGGGTTCAGCAAAGTTCACTATGTCACAGAGAGGGAGGTAAAAGCCAAGTCTATCTGACACCAGATAAAATGATTTTCCTACCGTGATTATAAGAGCCACCTGCAAGTATTGCAGATATAAGAATCCAGAGATGAACACAGTGAATAAACGAAGACCTAGATGTCAATGGAAAAAAATGAAAACCATGTGAGCTGAAAGCAAAGAGTAGAGCTATTTTAACACTCTGAGGAGCCACTGCATGGACCATGTGTAACTGAGAAGGGAGAAAGAAAATGAAAGTACTTAACAGGAATAAGGGATTATAATATCTATGCTAAAACTGATTATATTGAAAAATTATTAAAGCTTGAGATGTATTTTAAGATTGGAGTTAATAAAAGTGTGTCAGAATGTAAGTCTATAAAGTTTGAGATAGAGACAGATAAAAAGTGTGTTTTTTTTTGTATTTTGGGTTTTTTTCTTTTATTTTGTCAAAAGAGATATAGATAGGTGCACATAATGGGTTATGGGAATAATATCCAGTGGAGTTGTAAAAATTACACTAAATTGAAGACTTGTCAAAACGATTCATTCATTTCAGAAAGGAATTCTACAACATTTATCAGTGTCAGCTGTGTAGCAATAAAGAATCCAGTTTCAGTGTAAGTGGGCTCACTTCTGTTGCCCTCCTTTCCTTAAGAGTGGCTGTTCAACATATGGCAAATCTGGCAGTAAAACATCATTAGTGGAAAAACCCCACAACTGCAGAAAGTTGAAAGAATTTTGAAAATTACAAAGAAACTTGAGGTCTCTGATGGTATATGCCATTTGGAAATGGTGCTATTTTTTCTATGCCTATGGGGAAATTATTCTCGTTTCCTCATCAGCATTCATTCTCCTATTGGTGTAACTATAGCTCCTCACAGTGATTGGTTCAGGGTGAAACCGTGACATAAAATCATCAACTGCCAGGTTTACTGGCACTCCCAGAAAAGTCTTTCTTCTCTAGATTTCCAGTTTCCAGAATAAAAGATTGAAACTTCTCTAGCGATCTTTTCACAATGAAAGGAGAATAGAGCCAACTTGAAAAATAGTAAATGGGAGATGAAAAGAAACTGGATTTGATGATGTTATAGAAAGCCCTGCACCTAGTCACCTCCTCAACCTGGGCTTATCTGCTATGTGAGCCAACAGTCCTACGTGAGGGTTTTTGTTTTTTTTTTTTGTCACTTGTGAATAAAAGAGTCATAACTGATGTAGTAGTCTCAAAGTTGACCGTCTCTAAGAATATTTTATGTTCAACTATTCAAAATACAAACTATCAGTGAAAATATATTTATTTTTAGAATTCCTTCTTGCTTAGGGATTGT
This sequence comes from Orcinus orca, assembly GCF_937001465.1. NCBI lineage: Eukaryota > Metazoa > Chordata > Mammalia > Artiodactyla > Delphinidae > Orcinus > Orcinus orca. Next base: position 21,462,795 of record NC_064578.1, read on the forward strand.
AATTGGTGACAGTTATGCAGAGACCTCGCTCTCAAAAAAGGCTTCATTGGTCTGGAGAAGGAAATTAGATAATTGCAATCTAAGGCAATGAGAGCAGAGGTAGTGGATGCCATAAGAGCAGAGAGGCGGGACAATTCAGCAAGCCTGTGGATGTTGAAGATATACTGGGGGAATTATGACTTAGCTTTGTTTCTGGGGGCAGAAATCCACTTTTGCGTGGGGGTACAACCCGAGGACCTGCTTCACCGTTTCAGCATGCAGGACACCAGCTGCCTGAAAGCTTCCAGGGGGAAATGTTCTTCTTGAGAATCTCAGGGTCCCAGGATTTTTCCAAACCCATCCTGTGTGTTTATAGCCCAGTTCAAAACTCCACCATGAAGCTCAAGTATCTGGAGACTGGTTTCCCACATCATCACAGACAATTCTTTCTCCTTGCACTGTACTTTGTCCCAGATCTTCTCCTTTCCATTTTTACAGCTTTCCTCAAAGACTCTGTTATTCCTCTGTTCTAGATTGCATGACCCATCTCCCCTTTCCCTGGGGTATGGGTATTATAGCCCTATAAAATGTTATAGAGTTGTGGAGGCCATGATAGGGCATCCTGGGGGTCTCCTTGGAGGATTTCAAGATCTCTTCAAATAAAGGTGGTATTTTCAACATTAAGTGTAAAATCCAGTGTTTTTAGAAAGAAATTCAGGCTAAGGAAAGGGAATTAAAGCCAAATGTTTAAAAGTGCTCTTACAGTTACCAGATTTTGATCCTCTAAACAGTATGCGTTATCTGCTAAAAGCTTATATAGGTACATGTTACAAAAAAGAGGTAGGAAAAAAAAAAGGAATGAACCTAGGAAATAGAATTTTATTTTAATAAATATTTCCAAAGCTCATTGTTTTAAATCAACTATTGATTGATTTTGCTTGATAAATAAAGCATATCTTAATAGTAATTAAACATATAGAAACACTTTTGTTCTCACCAAAAATGTTACTGTGGAAGTGGTATTACATAATTACCTATATAGATATATTTATCATATTATGTTAATATTTTACTGAGACCAAAACTTTTACAGTGTTAATTAAATAATATTTTAAAGACTATTTAATCTTATCACTTATCTGCATTTTGGATTATGTTTTATACTGTATTTTATATTATAGCATGTAAGTATATACATATATTCTTCATAAATCAATAAATATACATGGGTTTGTGTTAGCATTTAACCAATCTTGCTTTTCAGTGCATGATTAAAAGTAAAAGATTAGAACCACTGTGTTAGATTATAAGCTTCATGATGGCAAAAATCCTTAATGTCTTAATCATTGGTTCATCTCAAGAGTTTAGCAGCATTCCTGGCACATTTTAAATGCCTAATAAATATTGATAAGTAAATGAATAAATGGAAGAAACAATTATTTCCAGAGAACATTATTTTCTAATGCTACCTACAAATATTACCTGAAAATATCATTATTAGAAAATCATTATTTTCTGGGTAATATTTTGACGCTTAGCATTTGTGTTATATTTTTGTTTGTTTGCATGTCTATATCACCATGCAGATGCTTATCTTCTGTTACTTTTTTTTTTTTTTTTTTTTTTGCGGTACGCGGGCCTCTCACTACTGTGACCTCTCCCATTGCGGAGCACAGGCTCTGGACGCACAGGCTCAGCGGCCATGGCTCACGGGCCCAGCCGCTCTGCGGCATGTGGGATCTTCCCAGACTGGGGCACGAACCCATGTCCCCTGCATTGGCAAGCGGACTCTCGACCACTGCGCCACCAGGGAAGTCCTTTTTTTTTTTTTTTTTTTTGTTACCGGGGGGAAAGAGGGGGAGGGATACATTGGGAGACTGGGATTGACATATACACACTACTATATATAAGATAGATAACTAATAAGGCCCTACTGTATAGCACAGGGAACTCTACTCAATATTCTGTAATGACCTATGTGGGAAAATAATCTAAAAAAGAGTGGGTATAGGTATATGTATAACTGATTCACTTTGCTGTAGAGTAGAAACTAACACAACATTGTAAATCAACTATACTCCAATAAAAATTAAAAAAAATAAAACCAGCAGGAGGCCCAAGGGGCCGGCCCCATGGAGCAAGGTGGGCGAATCCGTAGAAACACATATGCTCCAGAGCTCCCCAAGGGATCAAGCTGAGGCGGCGACTTCAGCTGCAATCAGACCCCGTCCACTTTTTCGCCCTGTCCATCCCGCTTCCCTCATTTCCTGGGAAGTTTCTCCTTAGAGACGTCCATCAGTAAATGACTTGGCCCATGACTCCGTAACTCAGGCTATGCTTCTAGGGAATCTGACCTAAAGCAGACTCTGGGATGGAAACTCTATTAAAAAATCAAAAGATCCGTGGAACTTTAGATTTCTGCGGGGCTACTGGAATTTTGTTTTGAAATAGGAAGTCTTTTCATCACCTCTTTTGAGTAAGCCCTGAAGGATGCCAGCTAGTCACAGGACCTGTGCTAATCACTTTGCTGTATTCCTCTAAAAGCCACATCGGCCACTCTTCCTTTTGACCGGCTGCTCTGAGAACTTGGCAACTCAGGGACACAGCTGGTGAACCCCAGAAGGAAGCACTGTTGGACGTTCAGGTGTCCGCTCAGAGTGACCAACTGTCCTTGTTTGCTCAGGACTAAGAGGTTTCCCCAGATACGAGCTTTGCAACAGCAATCCCAGGAAATTTCCACACAAACCAGGCTGCATTAGGTGACCGAGGGCCAGCTTGCACTCAGCCCTCAGGATGTCTAGGATTCTGTAACCCTCACGTTAACATGGCTCTGCATGCATGGACTCGTTCCCTACGGCTGCCTTAACAAAGAGCCACAAACTGGGTGCCTTAAAACAACCTAAATTTATGGTCTCTGTTCTGCAGGCTACAAGTGTGAAATCAAAGTATCGGCAGGATTGATTTCTTCTGGGGTCTTCCTCCTCTGTTTTCACATAGTCTTCCTTCTGTGTCCAAGTTTCCCGTTTTTATTTATTTAAAGATTTTTTTTGATGTGGACCACTTTTTTAAAAGTCTTTATTGAATTTGTTACAATGTCGCTTCTGTTTTATGTTTTTTGGTTTCTTGGCCACAAGGCATGTGGGATCTTAGCTCCCCGACCAGGGATGGAACCCGCACTCCGTGCACTGGAAGGCAAAGTCTTAACCACTGGACCACCCTGTTACTTTTTAAACACCAAAAAATTGTTTGATGAAATGAATAAATGGACAAGTATATGTACAGGCACTAGTATACTTATGCTCACACTTTCTGTGCAACAGAACATCACTTTACAATAAACACCTTTGTTGCCTACTGCAAATGCCAGATACATGATTTCTCTAATGTATTTTTGCCATGGAGAGCTGTTAGATTTTCTGATTATTTTGTACCAGGTAACATGAAGGCATGGATTTGGAAAGCTTAGCAGTTTGAAGGAGCCTCATTAACAGAATTTGTTAAAGGACAGAAGGAAATTTTAATCTAGTAAAGAAAAATCATTTATGACGTATACTTAACTGCAGTGCTCCAGAGCTTCCCTGGTGGCGCAGTGGTCGAGAGTCCGTCTGCCAATGCAGGGAACATGGGTTCGTGCCCCGGTCCGGGAAGATCCCACATGCCGCGGAGCGGCTGGGCCCGTGAGCCATGGCCGCTGAGCCTGCGCGTCCGGAGCCTGTGCTCCGCAACGGGAGAGGCCACAACAGTGAGAGGCCCGCATACCGAAAAAAAAAAAAAAAACTGTAGTGCTCCAGAATTTAAATCACATACTGGTGGGAGTAGATGTAACAAATGCTTCTGGAGTCCAGGGGACAAGCAACAAGGCTGAGGTATTAGGTCCATTTGGTAATGGAGAATATCTGACTAAGATGTATGGCACACTTTTTTATTTATTTGCAGGGACGCAGAGGTAAATGAACAACTCAAGGCTAGTTTTTAATGTGAAGCATTAAATTAAAAGCTTCCCTGGGGTACTTTAACTGGATGTCTAAGAGAATAGTAACTCTCAGATCTTTTATGATGATTTTGCTTGCTTTTAAATCATTTTAGATGGGGTGGAATTTTTGCATGGAACTTTTTAATTATCACACAGTTTGAATAGATATTTAGTAACATGGATTGCATTAGTAGATTTAAAACAAAGTCATGATATCCTTGCTATGAGAATTCAGAAATATAAATCATTTTAACATAACTGATCTTAAACTCAGGATAATTTTTATGTTGAACATAGCAAGGAATGATTTCTCCAATACACTTGAGGGATTTTATATGTGGAATCTGTATGCTGTTGGGGGTGAGGAATGCTTATTTTCTCTCCTATAGTGTGAAAGAAAGATTTTCCCTAAACATCCTTATACTTTTGCTCTATCTGTTATTCCTCCCTAAGGAGACAAGGGATCACCCTGTTGGTAGGTGCAGTCACTGGTTCACCTTTCTCTGTTGGGTGCAGATAATCAATCCCAAATCACCAAGTCAGGGAATTTGGCTTACAGCTATGCTCTTCTCCTGACAAGTGGGAGGCAAGAGATTCAGAGTTTTCTGCTATGTATTCCAAACACTGCGGAAACCTGGATTAATGTGTGTGTGTGTCTGTGTCTGTGTGTGTGTGTGTGTGTGCATGTGTGGTGTGAGGTGGGGTGTCTGGGTGATGATAAAGGTGGAAGAAATATTAAAATGCCCAATGTTGAATTTATAAGTTAAGTCTGCCAATCTAGAATTTATTGGATATATAAAGCTGATATGTAGGGATTCATCTAAATGTATTCTTTGCCCACCTTAATTGTTGTTGTTGTCTAGCCGGATGTGTTATAATATCTTAGTTGTTGTCTATTTCAGGTGGGAAGGAAGGGTGTCATCTATTGGTTGCATCAAATCCCATCTGACTTTAACTTTACCCCACACAATTTCTCTTCTGCAACTAAACCAAAATACTTGCAACTTGTCCATATATTCTAATATTTCATAACCTTGTTCCTTTGCATAGATTGACATCCCATTCTCCTTTCTGTGGACTTGAAAACAATTATTTATCTTTCAGAAATATATGCATGTCTGCTCTAGGACAAGTCCAGATAGAGTGGCCCAGTTTTCCTTGAAATATCATGCAAACTTGAACCCAAATGTCTGTAAAGACAAGGTTCTTGAAGAACATCTCACAGGCCAAATCTGACCCACCACATGTTCTGTCAATAAAGTATTATTGGAACATAGCCACAACCATTCATTTATGTATTATCTATGGCTACTTTTATGGTATAATAGCAGAGTTGAGTGGTTCTAATAGATGCCACACGGCCCACAAAGCCTGTAATATTTACTATCTTGCCCTTTATAGAAAGTGTTTATCAATCTCTACTTAAGGCAAAAATTGGTTGAAATAAAATAGCAAGTATTCAGTTGAGACAGTGTTTGGAGACAGTGTTTTCTAGTTCAACACAAGCCCAATCAGTACCTAGCAGGGTGCACCCTGAGTGTGTCATTCATTTATATTCCCAGCCTGGTTCCTATTGGCATTTGAGCATATGGGAGTCTTCTTAAAGAAGATTTACTTGATAATCAAAATCTAGGATGGGCTTAGTACTGGAATATTTGTTCAGTTCTTCTTTTTTATCATTTATATTTTCGGCAAAGATTTCCTATCTTTTCACTCACTATAGACAAGTTTTCCTTTATTTTCTTGAGCCTAGTTATAATAGTTACTAAAAATCCTCGTCTGCTAATTCTAACATCTAGATCATCTCAGGTTCAGTCTACATTATTTTCTCTTGAAAAGGTTTTTTGGGATTTTTTGTTTGTTTTTTGTTTTTTATTTCTTTGTGTGTTGAGTGACTTGGAACTGCATTCTGGACATTGTGAATGGTATTTTGTAGAAGCCTCTGAAGAGTATCGCTTTATATTTTTTAGTAGATAATTAATTTGAATTAACTCAAACCGACAAACATCTTTTCTGCAACAGGGGGACAGTTAAAATTTTAGTTTAGTTCTTTTAAGCATACCTTTGGGGTCATCTAGACATTTATCTTCAGCATTTCTGGTAAACTTTTGCTCACCCAGCAGGTTGCAGACTTAGGTATGCTGTCAGTAGTAAAAGTCATAAAAATGAAAAACTAATTAAGTGCTATTCTCTTTTTTGAAGTATCGACTCTCCTTCATTATCTTCCTGCTTCTGTTTGTGCTTCAGTGCCTTCACTGAATTGGCATTGTTTATTTTGCCCAGAGGTTACTGTTATTTGAAGGAAGGTTGGTATGATTGGAGCTGTTTGGATATTAACAGAAGTAGAAACACTGAATAATAGTTCTTTGGTGTTTCATTTCATTCTGTTTTGTTTTCTCTTTGAGGGGCCCTGTGCTAGACTCTTCTACAAACATCAAAATCTTCTACAAAAATCATCTTTCTTAATTCTTACAATCTCTAGTTCAGTTTTACTGTATTCAATTTAGAGATTAAAAAACTGAGGATCAGAAAGAAAAAAAAAATACCAGCCAAAGTTTCATAGAACATAAGATGCAGAAACAATTCATATCCAAGTCTGGCTGACAGTTGTCTTGTAATCATGGAGCCTCCAACACATAACCAGTCTACTGATTAGGCTTCTGCCATTTCAGGGTTAAGCTAAGCTCCATAGATAAGGTGCTCTGCTCTGATGTTAGGGCCAATTATTGAGAAACAACAACAAAAACAAAAGTAAATCCTTGAATTAATCTTGTGTTTTTATGACTTTGTTGTATTGCATTCATGTTTTCCCCTTCTTAATTGTCAGATGATCTTTACTAGATAAGGGTGGTATAAAAGATTTGTATTTCCACTGAATGGTTTCCCCACTGTTTATCCAAGTCTAACTGCTAAGGGTATGAAATGCTTATGTTTATTCTTTTGCATTAAATGTTAAACCTTCCAAAATATACTGAGAATGAGACAACAGTTAGGATGTTGTCATTAATTTTCATTTTCCATTAGCAATGAGTTTAGATGAGCTTCTAGTAGCTCCCTTCAGATGAGAAGAATGGATTTCCCCTTACATTTAATCTATGTCATGGTATCTTCTGTACTTATTTGCCCACCATACTTCCCTGACTTTCTTCTCTGTCAGACAGATTTGCTGCACTGTCCACAGGGACAGAAATATGACCCCAAGTGGGCCAATTATGTACTCTCAGGAACTTGGAACTGGAAAAACAACTCACAACTCACAGAGTTTGAATACAGTTAGGGCTTAGCAACTGAAGAAGTAATTGTAGAACTTGGAGATTCTCAGTGCTGTCCTAGAAACTTTTCTTTCTAAAAGTTGCTTTTATAGCCATACTTTTGACTTTGTAAGTAAATTCAGTTTCTTTATATTAAATTTCTCTTTATTTTCACAAGAAATTCCTTGTTGGCTTGTTTGTTACTAATAGCCAAAGAACCATATATAATGACCTATTGACACTAATGTCACATACACACACACATTCAAAAAAGGAGGCCATTGTGAATTATTTAGATATAAAATAATGGGAGTTGGAAATTATTTTCTACATTGTCTCAATTGCCTCAGTTTCCCCAGTTTGTATTCTGAAGATAAAAAGATTAGAACAAGTGAAGGTATTATGAGTTGCCAGATTTAGCAAATAAAAATACAGAATTCCCAATTAAGTTTGAATTTCAGATAAATGACAAGTGACATTTTAGTATATCCCATGCAAATATGGGTAGCATATATTTATACTGAAAATATTAATTTTTGTTACCTGAAACTCAAATTTGATGAGGTGTCCTGAATTTTATTGGGTAACTATATATTGGCCAGTATAGCCCATTATATTTTCAAACCAAAGTTGGTTATTCAGGTAATAGGAAGTGATCAAATAATATTTTATCAACACACTCTTGCCTCCCATGGAAACTTCACTGATATATAAAAAACTGTATTTATGAATAGTTTGTGGCATAAGATGAAAGAATATTAAAGAACACTCTGACTAGATGTCATCAAACCACTTTACCCTGTGCTTTTTCCTCCCAAAGAGCTGGGAGTAAAGTTTTCTCTAACTCTCTGTATAATATGATACTGAAAATAACCCTTCTTGTAATACTCCACATCTTCAATTATGGTTGTGTCCATGGAGATAGGGTTATCAATAAAAGTTTGTTATAAAGAAAAAATAGAGGAAAATCTCTGGAAAGAAATTTTATATAATTTTTATACCTCACCTACTTGCCACTGGTGTTCCTCACCATTCTAGGAACACACACACACACACACACACACACACACACACACACACACACACAGGCATGAACACTCAAACAAAGTTTTAGGGAAGCTTTCCCAATAAGTAAATAGTAAAAAAGAGCTCAATCAATACATCAGGAGGTTATCATGCTAAAAATAAGGATAAAGAAAGAGCCAACATACAAGTGAAGGGCAGAAACAGAATAACAATGAAAGTTGATGCTGGGATACCACGAGTATGATGGAATATGATTTAAGATTGGATTCAACTGTTGATTCAAAGAGTAGGTTCAATAAAGTATTTCTGCCTATCATAGGAGAGAATCAGTAGTTTAGGGACTGATGGAAGACAATGCAACTCACACCATTCTTTAGCCCCTTCTTTATAGACAACTCTATGATACATTATATGTGGTAAAATTCATGAGATACCTCAAGGGTCTAGGACGATTAGTCTCAACCAAAAATAAGTAGGTCTAATATTTATTGACAATATTTTTCTTTGTTAAGCTTCCTTTTTCTAACATTATGTGAAGACGGATTATAAGTGGGGTGTATCCAATTGTCTCAGGAAAAGGATATTGCTGTTCTCTCTTAGGGAGGGAACTCAGTGAAGCTTTGTATTTCCAATAAAGTTATCTGTATCCTTCCCTCCAGAAGAGATTCCAACATACGGGCAATATATCACTGTTACAAGTTTTCTTCAAGCATAGACATACAAAGGGGGAGAGGGGATGAACATTCTTCGAGACTAAATTTAACATTATGGTTCCTGCAAAACTGACCATAAGTAAGACACATGGAAAGTACTCCAGGCTGTAAAATTGAGGAAGAATTTGCTGAGCAATGTCTGTAGATACTGCTTATGCAACTGGCATCTGCTTGAAAAACTGCATAAAGATAAAACCTACAGATTTAGAATGTTGGTCCAAGTGGATTTCAGTTTAAAGAATTCTGACAATCAGAAAATACGTTGCTTAAACAAATTACAATGAAAAGTAAACATGCATTTTCGTATAAAATTTAATCATTTATAAAGCAGAGAATTCAGTTTAGTGACTCATTTATACGAAATTTTAGTTCAAAAATAGAGTTCATAGTATTTTTATTTTTTTTAAAAAAATCTATCTCATGAGGCAGGTGGGACATACATTATCATCTCCATGGAAGAGGAATCTGGGATTCAGATAAACTGAGTAGTTCATCTAAAGCTGCACAGTGAAAGGCTGTGGGAGGGTTAGGGTGAGGAGAATGTCAGAGATCAAACCCATCACCTTTCTTGGTTTAGTAGGCTTTTCCATTTTACTATTCTTTCTTACTTCTTTGACACTGGAATACAATGGGAAAAAAGGGAGAAAGTCTTCATTTACAGTAGCAAGGACATAGTGACTCAAGCAGCAATTACAGTACCCCTCTGATACATAAGTCAAAAGGAAATTTGTTGTGGAAGTTCTGAAAAAGGGTAATTGATTTTTCTGAGATATCTTTTACGTCAAAGCAGAGGGACGATGTAATGATGGAAGTTTGGATACTAAAGCTCTGATGGTATGGGCATTTTCAACAAAGAGAAGAATTAAATAAAAGCAGAACTAGGCTTGCTTTTGAATAGAAACGTGAGAAAACTGAAGATGTGACAAATTGCTTCATGGGAATATGAAATCCACAAGTTGCTTAGAGAGTGGAAAACCATACTGATGCTATGACTCTTTAACAGAGCTGACAGGAGATAAAAGTGTGACTGCAGGGATGAGAAATTGTTTGTAACTTGACACAGAAAATTGGGAATCAAAGTAGCATTTTGGTTAAAAAAAAAAAAGAAGTCCACAGAAGGAGGTTAGTCATACAAGGGGGAACGCCCCTCAGTAGACAGTGTGAGAAACTGGACAAACATAATCTCTGCATCAGACAGATACAGGTTTCCATCCTAGCTCCATTAATTGCTAGATGGATGAGACTGGACATGTCTCAAGACTCCATTTCCATTGGAAATTCTAACACTAGCTTCACAAGGGTTGAGATGACTATTACATGAGACAAATCCCTATCAAAGTTCCTGAAACACTGCCACTGTTAGAAGCCCATAAATGGCTGTGGTAATTGTTTATCATTATCACCAGCAGCAGCAGCACCACCACCACCAGCAGCAGTATCATCTGGTAAAGATGGACTCAATGAGGCTGTCTCTCATTCCTCCTGAGATGGAAAGCAAAGCCATACAGAAAAAATTCACCTGTTCATTAATAGGACGGAATATCTATTTCTTAATGAATCATGTTTCTTAAAAGTCTTTAAGCAAAGGACTATACTATTCTCATAAGACATAACTGAAAAGCAAGGTCTTTTTTTCTCAATTAAAAGAATTTTAATCAGCCATCTTAATTTCACAATCCTTGTCATTTGATGCACTGTTTTTAAAAAAAATATTTAATATTCTGTATGTAAGATTTCCAAAGAGTTTATTAAATTTGTTTCATATATATATACATATATATATATTCACTTATTTATTTGATTCCTTTCTTTTTTTGACAGCCATGGCTTCTTCCTCCAGCCTACCTGCAGCACACCTGTTAAACCCTAAGATATTCAAGACCCTTTCTCAGTGTGGGTGCACAGCAATGACCAAGCCATGATCCCTTCCTCAAACAAATCGAAGTCTAATGGGAGAAACATCTTTGTAAAAATAATTCCAATAAATGAGAAAGTGTTTCATCGCAGAGGAATGTTTTGTCAGTGCCTCAGGGTGTCTTGCCTGGGAGTCATTTAAGAAAAGCTTAAAAAATGAAGTGGCCTTGAGTGTTAAGGAATAACTGGAATTTTTCACTAGTGGTTGATTATCTTTTCCTTCCCTTCCTGTATTCCTTCTTTTCCTTTCTTTGTTTTAAAATAAATTATATATTTTTAGAATAGTAAAGGTAATAGGTGCAGAGAATTACAAAATAGAGCAAAGCAGACAAAAGAAAAACAAATAGTAACCATGACTTTTTTCCCTTCCTTCTCTTCCTCTACCCTGCTTTTCTTTCTTTCCTTTCCTTTCCCTTTCCCTTTAATTTTTCCCTTTTTTTCTCATCATTTTTGTTTTCTTTTACGTCTCCTCCTTCCACCCTTTTTTCCCTCTCTATCTCACTCTCTTTTTCTTTCCTTTCTGTTAGATAGTTCTAGGTTTCTCTGTATCCTTGGAATCCTCAAGAGGAGGAGTGAAGTACTGGTCATTCACTCTTTGGCCTTCAGGAGATACTTTCATTCTGAAGATTAATGTCTTTCTTTAGCTCAGTAAAATTTTCTTCTATAGTATTATTCTTTTTTTTTTCTTATGATGAGGAAACATTTACTTGAAATTCAGCAATTGTTCCAGTTTGTTCTCCTTATAGCTTCAGTGACCTTGTATTTAATATATTTTATTACCTTTTTGATAGACTTTCTTGACCACAGCACTACTTTAGAAATTTTATGGGGATACAGCTTTCCTTCACTTCATTTAAATATATCCTAATTTACTTAGTTTATAAAGACAGTTCAAAGAGCATTGCTATTGCCAACAAACACATGAAAGAAAGCTCAACAACACTAATCATTAGAGAAATTCAAATCAAAACTACAATGAGATATCATCTCACACCAGTCAGAATGGCCATCATCAAAGAATCTACAAACAATAAATGCTGGAGAGGGTGTGGAGAAAAGGGAACCCTCTTGCACTGTTGGTGGGAATGTAAATTGATACAGCCACTACGGAGAACAGTATGGAGGTTCCTCAGAAGACTAAAACTAGAGTTGCCATATGATCCAGCAATCCCACTCCTGGGCATATACCCTGAGAAAACAATAATTGAAAAAGAGTCATGTACCACAATATTCATTGCAGCTCTATTTACAACAGCCAGGACATGGAAGCAACCTAAGTGTCCATCAGTAGATGAATGGATAAAGAAGATGTGGCACATATATACAATGGAATATTACTCAGCCATAAAAAGAAATGAAATTGAGTTATTTGTAGTGAGGTGGATGGACCTAGAGTCTGTCATACAGAGTGAAGTCAAAAAGAGAAAAACAAATACCATATGCTAACACATATATATGGAACCTAAAAAAAAAAAATTGTTCTGAAGAACCTAGGGGCAGGGCAGGAGTAAAGACACAGATGTAGAGAACGGACTTGAGGACACAGGGAGGGGGAAGTGTAAGCTGGGACGAAGTGAGAGAGTGGCATGGACATATATACACTACCAAATGTAAAATAGATAGCTAGTAGGAAGCAGCTGCATAGCACAGGGAGATCGGCTCGGTGCTTTGTGACCACCTAGAAGGGTGGGATAGGGAGGGTGGGAGGGAGATGCAAGAGAGAGGAGAAATGGGGATATATGCATTTGTATAGCTGATTCACTTTGTTATAAAACAGAAACTAGCACACCATTGTAAAGTAATTATACTCCAATAAAGATGTTAAAAAAAAAAGAGCATTGTTTATGACTGGTAGCTTTTTCCCTAGGATATAAACATTGTCTATTTTCCCTACAAACTGTTGATCAACATGCATTGCCTTTACTAGATAAAACTTCAGTTATGAATAATTGAAAAGTAAATATATCCTTGAATTAGGTATTCAAATATTTATCTTATGACAGGGAGATAAAAGCATAGCACAATTAGGGATCTTATTTCCAGGAAAGTCTATAGAATGATGAGCATGTCAATTCAATTACCTAAAACAAACCATGAATAGGAGCTTTAAATCATGATGGCTGGTTCTCACTGTCAGAGTTTCTCAACCAGTTCTTCAAGATACCGTGTGGGTGTCAGAATTTTGAAAAAAAAAATCCCCAAATGAGGTAAGGATAACAGCCACTGCCAAGGACCAAAGGCTACAGGAAATCAGAATGAGATGAGACTGGTTTGGGCTGAAGAGTCGAGGAAAGCTTTAGTGGAGAAGGATAACTAGAACAGGAGTTAGAAGGATGACTTTGATAAGAGTACAGATAGAAAAATAATTTTCTTTGGTTGAGTGAGTCCAGCAAAGTTAAAATCATCTAGTTTTTAGATTACTGTAATATAGATTACTCTATTAATCTGCTCAGCCTGCAGGTTAGCAAAATACCACATTCTGAGTGTCTTAAGCAATGGAATTTTGTTTCTTCAAGTTCTGGAGGCTGGAAGTCCATGATCAAGGGTGCAGCCTGTTTGGTTCTTAGTGAGGATTCTCCACCTGGGTTGCAGACTGCCTCTTGCTGTATGCTCTCCTGGTTTTTTCCTTGGTATGTGTCCAGAGATAGAGGGGGAGGGGGGACTCTCTGGTATCTCTTAAAAGGATAGTAATCCTATCAGATCAAGTCCCCACTCTCATGACCTCATTTAACTTTAATTACTTCCTTAGTGGCCTCATCTCCAAATACAGTCACACTGGGGTACAGAACTTAAGTGTGTGAAATTTGGAGGGACATAAGCATTCAGTCCATAACAATTACCAAAAAAGAATGTGTGATGCCTTATTCTGACTCCTACCCTTTTCTTCTTTTCTCACCCTTTCTATTACCTTCTTTTTTCTTCCTTTCTCTGTTTCCTTCTCTTTTCTCCAAATATTCATCGAACACTTACTATGGTACAGGTGTTGTTCTAGGCACTAGGAACACTGAGATGGATAAGGTATGATTTCACTGTGCTCAAGGTGTTTACCCTGTAGTAGTGAACTACACCCAGGCATATATAGTGAAATATACCCAGGCATATATAGTGAAATATACCCAGTCTCTACAGCACCTGCGTCTCCTGGAGCCTCTCTGAACATCACATCCAAAGAGTATATGACAACCTTTTCAGCTCTTCCTTAATAGCAAAATCCAATGGCTATATCACATTTTAATTATAAAGCTTGCTCACCCATGGTGGCTTCATATTCCTGTGTGTTGTTGGCTCTAAGATGGCAATTTCAGGGGTGGTGCCAGGGAGAATATTGTTAGGGTGCTTACAGGACCATCATGTGATTCCACTGAGGCATCCATTCAGAATCAATGTCCCCCATTCAAAGGACCCTCAGTAATGGGAAGGGTGATTCAAAGCAATCCTTGACTAAATTCATCAGTCAAGGGCAAGGAAACTCCCAGGCATCCTGAGAATCAGAGTCCAGGAGAGCAAACAGCACCAATGAGATCACTGAATACAAACTACTAATTACAGAGTAAAGATTCTAGTACTAGACATGGGAAGGGACCCATATTAGGATCACCATGCTCACTAGTAATGAAGGAGAGACATGAATCTGGGTATTCCAGTACCCAATCTAATGCTGTTTGACTACATTAAGAGAATTTGTGATTCAAATTAAAACAAAACTGTTGGACTCAAAGGAAAGAGGAAAAAAGAGGCACAAAACAGTATATTTTGCAGTTATGCACATATTAAGCTTATGAGTGACCTGGAACAAAGTACAGTATTAATTTGAGAAAAAACATTTCCATCACTCTTTTAATACTGTGCTTTCTTTTTATAAGTCATTTCACGGTGGTGGTTAAAAACAAACTAACAGAAAAGGCTTTTTTTTTTTCTGTTTCTTCCTATTATGTTCCTGATTACTAATTCCTGATCATACCGGTTGTGGGGGGATTTCCTCCCTACACTATTAAGCAATTCTTGGGACACTAGCTGGGTGTCCTACAATTCAACTAAATTCTGACACTATCTACCTGGAGATAGCATCAGATTGCAGAGGTTCTGGGTTCAGTCCCACAAGACTCCCCCTTCTCCCCCACCAATTTCAGACATCAGTCGCAAGTTCAGGTTGTTACTTTTGCTTCTGACTGGTTGGATACAGAGTGGAGGTTCCCACAACACCCTTCTTGGGTTCCATTAGCTTGCTAGAGTGGCCACAGAACCCAGATAAACATTTGAGTTTCTATATTGCTGGTTTATTATTAAAAGCTGTAAGTGAGGAACAGTCAGGTGGAAGACATGCAAGGTATAAGGAAAGGGCACAGAACTTCCATGTTTTCTCTAGGGCACCATTTTCTCAGCACCTCCACACACTCACCAACCCAGAAGCTCTTTGAACCTTGTCCTTTTGGATTTTTATGGAGGCTTCACTGCATAGGCACAATTGATTAAATCACTGGCCACTGGAGAATGAGTCAACCTCCAGCCCCTCTCCCCTCCCTAGAGGTCAGGGGAGTGGGACTGAAAGTTCCAAACCTCTAATCACAATGGTTGGCTCCTGTGGTGACCAGCTCCATCCTTAGGTGATGGAGGAGCATTCCAAAAGCCACCTCACTAATATAACAAACAACACCTTTATCACTCTCATCACTTAAGAAATTTCAAGCATTTTAGAAGCTCTATGCCAGAAATGGGAATGAAGACCCATACTTATTATAAATCACAATATCATACTTCCAAATTACCTGAAGGAAAATTGAAGGTATGCAGTGGAAAAGAGAGAAGCAGAATCATTTTCAGTGGTGTTTTTATTTTGTTACCTAAGTCATTGAGAAGGTTCTCGTTAGCTCTATGTGCTCAGGTAATTTGGGACAGCTCAAAGTTCTAGTTGTCGACAGCCAGGCTCCCCTGTTTCTTTAATTAATGAGGTGACTCCCCTTATAAGTAACTGGGACAACAAACTTCTCTATGACCATCTGAGTATAACCTTGACACCAAGTGATACATATAGTCATTCCTAGAATAAATCCAATGAGTCTCCCAAACCCAGCATTTCCTCTCTTACCTAAGTATTTCAAAAAAACTATGGCAGCCTGGCTCTTTTTTGGCTGAATTATCCACATAATTGCCTCAATTCTTCACATGATGACTGTGAAATATTACCTTGTAATTCTTACATTAACTTGTCTCATTGATGAACTAACATTCAAATAGCTCTTAAAGCGTACGGTAGACAGTGTGGCATTAGCAGGTTAAATTAAAATGCAATTAAAAAAGTAATAATTCTCATTCTGACAGGAGCAGTGTAATAGAGATGGTACCATGTGAGAGCATTAATTTTTAAGGGAATTTTAAAAAAGAAAGACTCCTACTTCTCTAGCAATCCTACTGCATTAGTCTTTACCACTTTGCTAAACATTGCTTTAGCTTTCCACTTTAATAGTGGCGAACTCTTGAGGTCTGACATGAATTAGGTTATTTCATCTGAGATGGTTTAAGCTGGCCTAAGGAGTGACAGGAGAAGATAGTAAGGAGTCAGTGCTAATGACAGCATACCATTTTTATAGACTAAATGTCGAGCAATGAATTTCAATTATAGGGTGTCAGGATGCCCAAATTCAGGTACCTGATAACGAGTCAGAAGCTCACCGTTTCTGTAAGGCTTCTGTTGAATTTCAATAAAGCTCTTAGCCCTTAGCACAGCCTTTTTTATGCTTTTTTTTTCTTTGCCAGAAGCCAAGAGATGTAATCTTTTCTGAGCAACTCCATCTATAGCACCCTTCAGCCATCATGTTGCAGTAGCTAAATGAAGCATGCTTTTCTAACATATGGGCTTCCCCTGTGGCTCATCTTCCAATGTGTTTGGAAGTGACATCGAGAGTAGGCATAGATTTTCATCTGCAACATTGAAATGGAGTTTTCCAAAAATGCATTATTAGCTCAGCAATAGCAGAGTCTCTACGATGACCTGATAAGGCCATTTTCCTGCCAAATATTTGAACAGGTTGGAGGAAAAAAGTAATTGTAAGGTACCACACTACTCACTTGAAGTAGTGAAGATTTATGCTCAAAAAGTAGTACATATCACTGATTCTATTAAATTCACTTCCCATATGGCTCGAGGGAATGGTTAGGAAAGGCAAAATGAGAGCAATCAATGTATTCCATCTTTTTATGTTGAAATAAATGATAAATGGTTGAGTTTACCATCCATCTCCTTTAAATGATATCCATTTAAATAAATGTTAAATGGGTTGAGTTTACCATTCATTTCATTTAATATTTTTTTATTATAACATGTCTAAAGGACAACTTTTGATTTTTCTCCTCTAACTTGTTTTACCTGCAGTGGTTTTTAATGTAGATGTAGGCAGCTCCTTTCAGCTGCTAATGCCAAAAGAATTGGATTCCTTCTTTTTTTTTTTTTTTTTTTTTTTTTTTTTTTTGCGGTACGCGGGCCTCTCACTGTCGTGGCCTCTCCCGTTGTGGAGCACAGGCTCCGGACGCTCAGGCTCAGCGGCCATGGCTCACGGGCCCAGCCCCTCCGCGGCACATGGGATCCTCCTGGACCAGGGCACGAACCTGCGTCCCCTGCATCGGCAGGCGGACTCTCAACCACTGTGCCACCGGGGAAGCCCTAGATTCCTTCTTGACTCACCTTTTTTCTCTCATACTCCATAGACAACCCAGCAGGAAATCCTTTTCGCTCTGGTTTCAAAGAATAACCAGAACCAAACAATTTTCCTCAACTTTACTGTCACCATTATGGTACCAACCACATTATTTAGATGCATGGATTCTATAGTAACCATCATACAGGACTCTGCTGCTCTTGTTTCATTCTACCTCTGCCTTTTTTTTTCAACTTAGGAAACCAAATTATCCTTTGAACATCATGTGTGTGTGTGTGTGTGTGTGTGTGTGTAAATATATATATATATATAAAATAACATTATGTATATAATGGAGAGAGAGAGGGATGACTCTGGAGTGCATATTTCTCTCTAATACCTTGAACTTATTAATTATATTTATTTTAGAATCACTCTCTATATCAGTATATGAATTATCTATATTCAGTCATTTGATCCCATTTTTTAACATGCCTTGTGATTTTTTTAATGAAATGCTATATGTTTTGAATTAAAAATTCTAGAGACTCTGGATGGTTTTATCTACTCCAGGAACACTAAATTTCATTTCTTAATGGTGGTGTATCTTGATGCTTCCATGGGCTGGTTCCAGCTTTATTCAGGCTGGTCTATTTCAGCTTCCTCCTTACTCCTCAGGTTGGTTGTATCACGTTTGAGGGCTTGAATCCCAGCCTTCCTCTTCTCAGCAACATGACTGATGAAATCTCTGCCCAGTTCCTCAAGCGCCCAGATGCTGTTTTATTCTTTTTTTTTTTTTTTTTTTTGTCTTTCCTTGTGCTTGAGCACCTCTGGAATTGGCCAATTCCTTGGGAAAATATTATACACATACTCACATACTGTTGAGGTCACTTCTTTCCATTTCTCTCCTGTTAAGGATTTTGCCACTTTAACCTCAGTTTATCTGGCAACTCAGGACCCTGTTCTGTTGGTTCAGTCAGCAAGGCTGAGCTTTCTCCTTGAGTTCTATTTCACCTTGCTGCAAATTGGCATACCTCAGGGAAGAGATGGGGTAAATGTGGAGCTTATGTTCTTGTATTGTCTTTTTCTCCAAGATTTCAGCCCCACAAATCCTGCCTGCAGTGGTTGTTCTTTAACATGTCAGGAAGGTTTGTTTTAAAATTGAACTGTATCCAGCATATGTAGTTAATTCCAAAGGTAAGGTTAGTCCAATTCAAGTTACTCCTGCATGGCCAGCCCTGGGCACTCAGTTCTTTCTGATTTTATTCTCTAGATGTTAGTATTTTCTGCCTCTCTATTTCAATGGCTTTTACTGTTCATGCCCTCCCTATTCTTCCCCCACCCCAATTTAGAAACCATGCTTATCCAAGACGTTAGGGATCAAATTGGTTTTATAGACTCTCAGTGTTTTTGTTAGTTATACTTTTCCACCTTAATAACTTTAAGTTCATTGTCTTAACAACTTTCCATTGTCTTAACAACTCACAGCCTATAACAATTAATAACTTATGATGACTTTAAGGGTATTGACAATGAAACTGTGAGTTTTTCTCTAAATTCATAAAAACAAAATACTATCCTCACTGTATCTCACTTAATAATCTTTCCTTCTTATTTGAGGCCCTTGGCATGCCAGGAAGAAAATGGAAAGTGTTAGAGAACTATAATATATAGGCCACAGAGGTTTAAAATATCCACAGGCTGAAATTTTCTGACCTAGTATTTCCAAATCTAACTGTGTGACTATCTTCCTTGTTAAAACTTTTTTCAACAATGTTAGCTGATTTTCAGATAAGTTACAACGCAATAAAACAAAACAAAGCAAAACTACTCTCTTCATCTCAATGTTGTCCTCCCTTTTTTTGTTTTTTGGAAAATATCTTCTTAAGGAATTCTGCTTGCTGCCTCATCTTTTTAGTATTATTCTTCAGATTTTAACATCTAACCCCTACTGGATACCCAATAGCAAATTTCAACAATGAGTCTCCCATTGTCTAATCAATTTGTATGCATTTCTAATTTCATCAGAATATCAATATTTTGAATTTCACTATTATTCATATTTCTTCAGGGTCCCAAGTTCTTAAAAGCAAATTATAAATATGATTACTAATATTTTCAGAGGATTGCTCACTATTATTCATATTTCTCCAGGGGCCCAAGTTCTTAAAACAAAATTATAAATATGATTACTAATATTTTCAGAGGATTTATATCTACCATGTTTCCTATATTACTTTTTTAAAAGGTCAAAGCCCTAGTCTGGGTTCAAGTGAAACATCTATTCTCAGTCTAAATATCTGGTATAAATATTTTCCCCTTCTCCAAATTATTACATAACTTTCCTTCTTTGACAATTATTTAGAATTTGCATTGATAATGAGTTTTAATGAGAATTTAATTCATGATAGCTTTTGTGAACTAAAGTATATGTAACAATAAGTAAGTACAAAAATTAATAATTTAAAACCTTGAAATTCCAAAGCACCTGAAAATGTTGTTATGAAACTTGTTACTTAATTTTGTGGATGGCCAAATACAAACGGTGCTCATTATATGCTGCTCTGACCTTGTGCAGAAATGAAATAATCATCTGGGGATATTGTACCCAACATAATTATTAACTAGTAGCTCTTGCCTTTCCCCCAGTTTCTGCCTGACTTGGTTATTCATATATTTCATTGCAATTTGTCTTGCTTCATATCCCCTGGAAACTGGCATTTTGTTCTCTCATTTCCATAATTTCAATCTAGCATGCACATTCCCCAAAATGCATGCTTGTAAATTGTGTGTGCATATCTGTTTTGGACCTTTCAGTGTTTTCACTCTTAAACAATTTCAAAGGCACCATAGGTAACTTTGTTTTTGTTTTTCTACTTTGTTTATTTTAAATGTTCTCAGGTAAAGTGGTCCTTAGGCTTAAGTATTTTCAATGAATAATCTTAGGTATATAGAACATCTGAATACTGGTTTTTAATGTCAAGTAATTAAAGTTTGTCAGTTTAGGTGGCTATACATATATTTAGAGAACCATAGTAAGCTTGGATAAAAAGCTGTACTCTAAATAGCCTAATATTTACCTCAGAATTTTGACAAATAAATGGACAGATACAGTTGGCAAGGCTGGTATTGCTTACATCTTGGACTTGGGAATTTGATTCATTTTTTTTGTCCAAGGACTGGCAAAAATATTGTAGATGTGGTCTCCTAGATATTCTAAACACAGTTCTATGTATATGAGCCAATATATAAGCCTCCTTATGAATGGGGAATTTTTGTGAACATGTTTATATGAAAAAGGCTGGAGTTTAACTGGAAGAATCCCTGCTATCAGCTACCAAAAAAAAAAATTGGAAGATTTGCTGAAAACTAATATTTCATTCAAATGAAGATTTTCTGGTCTGTGATGACTGATTGAAAACTAAAGTGTACTAAGTAGAACCCTCTGAATAAAATCCTATAATTAAAATTAGGGAAATTATTCAACGTGTTCCAGTCAGGATGTACCACTCACGATCATGTCAAGGGGAACTGTATTGCTTTTTTTCTTTTTTCGTTTTTCATCGTTTCCAGACTTAGAACCAGGCAATCTGGTTTCAAATCCCTACTACACACACACATCTTGTAGATACTTGGACATGAGACATGTTCACTGAAAGACTATTTTTAAAAGTAAAGCTTGAAAAGTTGAAATAAACTAACCTTCAACAATGGGTAAATAGATGAATACACCATGTTTCCTTGGCATGATAAACTATTATGAAATAATACATAATAAATAAATAATAAATATAAATTACAAATGATAAAGTCTGTGTTAACAGAAAACTCATATGAAATTTCAGGATTAAAAATATGTCTCTGTGTATATTTTAGTAATGTCCTCTTTGGACTCAGATGACCTGGAGCAGAGGAGGGACATGGCCTCATTACCACTGGACAGTGATGAATACCCTGACTCTCCACTAGACCTCCTCTGATGCCACCCCAGCTGGAAGACAGGGGCTACTTATTACTGCCACGTGGAATTGGAAGTCTAGCCCCCCAAAGAGTCTCCAATGACACCACAGAGGTGAAGGTATCATTACTGCTAGATGGGGGTGGAAATACAGGCAACATTCTCAGCTTTTTCTGTCATTACCAGCAGAAGGGTTGGGGCACCTTCTTTCAGTCTGGCAAGAGTGGAAGTCTAGGCTTTCCACTTTGGTGGGGGGTGGAGGTAGAACCACAGTGGTGTATGTGTGTTTGTGTGTGTGTGTGTGTGTGTGTGTGTGTGTGTGTGTGTGTGTGTGTGTGTGTGTGTGTGTGTGTGGTGTTGGACTGTAGTAGTAAAGCAGTTATCTAAAAGTTTCCTGTCTTGCTAGGTTGTCCCTTTCCTGGTCCATTGGCTAGAAGGAATAGACTTTTGTTAGGTCTTTTTTCTGTTTTGGGGGGGTAGGGGGTGGGGTCTGTGCATTGTCATTTCCAGGGTACTCACATCTTCAGTTCCATGTCAAGGATTATGAAGCAAAAATAAAACCCGGGGAACTCACCACCATTTCAAACCTTAAGATTTAAAATCCCTTGCCTGTTTGCATTCTTCTTTCCACATTCCAGAATCTTTTAATACTTGTTTTACATATAATACAGAGGGTTTTGGTTATACTCAGTGGGAGAAATAGAGGAAAATGTATCTCCTCTGTCTTACTATATAATCAGGAGGTCGGGTATTCTGTTTTTACGTTTGGAATACCCAGATACCAAGCTATCCTACTAGCCCACACTACCTGGTAACTCTCATCTGATTACTTTTGTCCTTGTAACGTCTTTCTGTCTATGGCAGGCATTCCTCCTTCTGCCAGTACCTAGAATAGGTGCTCACTCTCAGGTATGGAAAATGGCATGGCTCTCTTCTTACCTCTGATGGGTTTAGTCTCTCTAGAGTTTATTCCTTCTGTGTTTTTTATTTTCTTTTTCTCTACCACAATTCAATGTCCTGTATAAGTACAGAGTTTTTGTTTTGTCTGGGTTTTGTTATTTTTTTAAGTACATGAATACAACAGATCTTTTATATCCTTCCACATCTTAACCGAAAGAGGAAGTATTTTTTTAATTAATTTGAAACATAGAGATATTTAACAGTCTATGCTTGAATGAGGTTGTGGTTGTATGCCTATCTGTCTGTCTGTTGGTTTTTGGTTTGTTTCTTTGTGAAAGGTATTCAAGGCATATTTCCTCATGTCTGAGCTCTCAGAATTGTAAACCTGAATCCATTTGTTACTTTCTAAATTACAAAAGTTTGGTATTCTCTAAAACATTTTTGATTAAAATAATGCCAAGTATTAACATGATTTCTAAGTTTTATAACTTACAGAAGCGTATTTTATGCCTAAATTTAAAGACCTGATTTAATAAAATTACTTTACTGATTTCCAAAATCAGCCAGCTAAAGAATTTGAATGGGAGATATCAGATAGTATATATAAGCCTTGTTTGTCAAACCAACACAATTCAATAACTTCACAATTTCTTTTTTATCATCAGTTATCTCTTAATTTCTGGGTGAGATGATTAGATGGCATGAAATGTTGGTCAGAAGAAAGATAATGAGAGTGACTGAGAGACCAAATATTCTTCTGAATTACATTATCAAAGTATCAGATAGTTCAAAAGAGACATTAGGAAATTTATGTTTTTTTCTCTATTAGGCAATAGGATATTTTATGAACTTAAAACTATTTCTGGAGACTAGCAGTTTAATGTTGAATTTTGCTAGAAGATCCTGAAAACCTCTTCAACCTTTTCAAAACAATACTTGAGAAAATTCTGGGAAAAAAAGCCAATAAACTCTAGAACATAACATTATATGCAAAAGCCAAGAGCATCCTATTCCTAAATCTGAGATGGTTTTCTACTCACTATAAAGACAACATAGATTAAGCAAAAAGAAAATTATCAACAGCAAAGACTTCCTCTCTACATTTTGTCAGATTCTTTAATACTCACCCAACATTAGAAAAGAAATAAATGGACTTTGGTGAGAAAAGCAGTTACTTATTGCCTAAAGAGTATGCAGTCCTCACAAATAAACTATTACAATGTGAAGTAGATATGAAAAGTACTTGACATCTTTATCTTTTTGTTTCTCTAATAATTTGTACTATACAAGTTCAGTGTGTCAGCCAGAGTATGGGCTGAAGTTTTCTCCCCAGTTCCCAAGAGCAAGCAGAAAAAAGGGAATCTGGATCCTGTGTCTATTGGTAAAAATTAGTCATCTAGCTATATGACTTTTCATTCAACAGGAGTACACCAAAGGACAAAACCCAACAAAGCAAACCTAAATGAAAATAAGGGAAAAGGAAATTGATACTCTGAAGACCAACATACCTTTATAATTGATATACTGGGTACCAAAGAATATTTTAGGGATGTGTTCTTCACTTTTGGTAGAATTCAAGAAGAGAATTTCATGAAACTATTATACAACATCATAAAGAAAGAATGGTGAAGAAGAAGAGTCTAGGTCATCTAGATTAGAACAAAGAAAAATAATGATGCCTGAGAGATGTTTGCTCACCTTCCACTAAAATACTCATGTAATACTGATGGACAAATGTGCATGCGCCCATACTGGAAGTTAGGAACATTACCAGTCATTAGAACGATTTTCTAATCAACAAATTACTAAATAGAGTCCTAAGACAGAGTAATGGACTCAAGAAGAAAAATAGTTAAAGATTTGCATCAACTCCACTGTGTACCTAAACCTAGAGACTTAAAAAGTTTTAATTTGAAGGAAGGAAACCATCACCCAACGTACAGTATTTGCCCTCCAGGACAAGCACCCCATATTATACACATGTCCCTGTTGATTTGTGAAATGTGAAGGGAAAAGTAGGACGAGTCTGAGACATGAATTCACTGAGAATGGTGCACTCTGGGAGTTGTAGTTCTTTGAGCACTGTCTGAGCAGGAAAAATATTCCAGATGGATTCACACTATCCCTGGTACACAGTCAATGGATTACACAAAGGTGAGAGAAAAAAAAGCTATATTTTAAACATTACAACTAGATACTCAGAAAATGGACTAGATTTTGTGCTTATAAAGATTTTACCAGACACCTAATGTGACCTGAGAGAAAGCTGGGTCACTCCACCCATTCTGCTCACAGGGCTCAATAGGATCGTCATCCACTTAATTAGAGATGAGTAACAAGGTATGGAAGGGTTGGGGGGATGCGGGATACCATGAGACTTAGAACAGGTTTCTGAAATAGAAATCAAAGGGGTCCTTGGATTCACAAAAGGCACATTTTTGAGGAAAATTTAATATACAATCAGGAATAAATGTGGAAATACGTTATTACCATAGAGCATGAAAATAGTTTTTCAATACTGAAATATTAGTGTGTACTCGAGACTACTGGAGCACAAATGCCTTGACTTTATCTGGAAAGAGCACTGAAACCAATTAAATATAAGTTACCTCTAAATAATTTACTTTCAGTGGAAATCCATATTTAAGCAATTCACAAGCAAACCATTTTATTAACATTCAGTCACATGAAACTGGACCTATGGAAAATCAAAATTCACATAATATTCATTCAACACATATGTAAACACAAATGTATTGATTATTTTACTCTAGGTCAGACAGTGGTAGATGCTGATGAATCAACAATAAACAGGATGAGAGGCAGAAGCTTGAGTTTATATTCTGGCTCAGCCATTTGCTCTACCATTGTGACTAAGCAGAAATTATTTACCATCTTTGTTAAATAATTCAGTTATTAGTTCCTCATTTAAATATGTTAAATAATTTAGCCTTAGTTCTTCATTTATAAAATAGAGGTTAATTTTACTTATATTATTTAATTTACATTATATTTATTTATATATCTATATTTGTATATGTTTATGTGTGGTTATCCATATATATTATTATTTATATTCCATGAATTTCATGACTATGCTTAACTAGTCATATATATGTGTGTGATTATATAATCATCTGTAAAATAGAGACATATATATACACATATATATATAAATTTTCCATATGCATGTGTATGGATGATGTGTATGTATATGCATATATATGTGTTTGTGTGTATATATACAGGAGAAAGAGAAAGAAAGAGAAAATTTAGAATGTATTCATGTTTTAAGTATCATGGGGTTTGTAAGAATCATTATCATTATTAAAGATATCACTAGCTTATAGGATGGATAGGATGTACAACTGTCAATATAAATTTGAAATTTAATGGGTAGAAATTATTGTGGGGGATCAGAGGGTCTCACTTTGCTGGGAAAATATGAGATGGTATCCTAGGATTGGAAATGTTTTGGCTTAGTATGAGTTATTTACATTTTTCTAAATGGGAAAGAGGAATAAGAATATTTTAAAATAAATAATGGATATGGAATATTCAAGGAAGGGTGCTAACCTCAGTAGGACTCATAATAAGACATCCAGGAGAGAAGAACTGGACTTGAGTCTATGGTGGGATATTAATGGCAAACTGTAAGTAGAATGTTACTTTTGAAGTAATTCGAGGTTTCTTATTCATTTCTGCAATGTGATTAAAGGATTTTATCAGTCAAGTATCAGTTCTCAATGATTAATCTTACTGCCAAATTGATTTGACACTGATTTTCTTACCTGGAAACAAATTCATTGCAAGCTCTAAAAGATATGCTTAACATTTTTCCATACTCTTAAAACTACATAGAACCATAAAAATTTGTATCTGGAAAGATGTTTGGAATTCAAGTAGAGCCAGAGTCTCTTCCTCAATGCTAGAGAACTTACTGCAATTGTCTTTTTATTTTCAGCATCCCAAACAATGTAATATTCTTTTATTGAATATATGTTGAATGAACTGAAAGTATTAAGAACTTGTTTAAAAGCCCTGGTCTAATATTTTACATGGATCGTTTCAATAATTCATGAGAGAGAGAGAAAGAGATGTTAAAACAAATAATCGATTTAGTAATCTTCACCGAGTGCATGTTTTATATACAAGCATAATGAATGAATGATAAATGGGAAATCTAGGACTCCCAAGGAAGAAATAGCTGAATCACAAATATCTAGAGCACAAAGGGCTGGGCTGGGCCAAATTCTGAATTGGTCGTTTTCCAAAAGAAGACCCTTTAACATCTCTAGTACCAATCCTGTATATGGATTTTGGCTTTTTTTTTCTGTTTGAGATATATTTTCAATTCAATGGTAGATTTTCAAATTCAATAAAACAATTTCTTTTCTTATCACTTCATGTTCCCTAAGAAGCGGATTATCCACTTTTATCACTACTTAAAGTTAGTGCCAGATCTTCCACACTCCAGTGCTGTTGTAGGTGTGCTCCTTTCTTTGGGGGAATCATTGGGCAGCAAGAAATGCCCCCTACTGTTTCCAGCAGCTGGGACAGACAGCATGATAAATGTTAGATGCTGAAGGAGTGTACTCAGATCACCAAGAAAACACTTTGGTGGGTATTTGAGGACTTTCTAGTCTCCATTCATCTCCCAAGCCAACAAAACATTATTTGAATCATCGTTTTTCTTCCCTTCATCCATTCTCCCTCATTTGTTCTTCTTCTTGCTTGAATTCATCAGACATTTGTACATCCCTGACAAAAAGCCAGGGCTGTGTTAGATATGGGGTAGGGGGTGATAAGTATACAATCTATAATGGACTAAGTGGACACAGAAATAAGAATCAATTTCTCTGAAACCATGTAATAAATTCAGTAACAGAGAGGCTTTCACTTTCTCACCTTCTTCCCCCAACATCACATATCCTAAACGCTTTGAGGCACTGCTACTACATCATCTACTGAATTCATACTTTGAAATCTTTGTATTTTGCCTAATTACCACTATGATTCTTCTTCATTGTCCTAAAAAAATAGAGGTTGTTTTCTGTGACCATCAAGTAAAGAAGGAGAGTTTTATAATAGAATAGTACTCCATTCCTCCTGAATTCTAATGTCCCATTTTGTGTTTTTACTCTTCTGTGATGAGCAAGGTTATACAGTGCTAATGGATTGTAATACATTAAATCAATATGTGGTTAAGATGTGAGATGGAGGAGAGCAGGGGTCCTCAACCCTTGGGCTATGGACCGATACCGGAACTGGGCCGCACAGCAGGAGGTGAGCAGAGGGTGAGCGAGTGAAGCTTCATCTGCTTCATCTGCCGCTCCCCATCACTCGCATTACTGCCTGAACCATCCCGCCCCCTGCCCCGGTCCATGGAAAAATTGTCTTCCATGGAACTGGTCCCTGGTGCCAAAAAGGTTGGGGACCACTGGAAGAAAGGACATAGAACATGAAGAATCAGGAGACCTTTGTTTTTGCTTTTTATTATTTTATTTTTTAAATTAATTTTTATTGGAATATAGTTGCTTTATGATGTTGTGTTAGTTTCTGCTACAGCAAAGTGAATCAGTTATATGTATACATACAGTCCCTCTTTTTTAGATTTCCTTCCCATTTAGGTCACCACAGAGCAATGAGTAGAGTTCCTAGTGCTATACAGTAGGTTTTCATTAGTTATCTATTTTATACATAGTAGTGTATATATGTCAATCACAACCTCCCAATTCATCCCACCCCCCCTTCCATCTTTGGTCTCCATTAAGTTTGTTCTCTACATCTGTGTCTCTATTTCTGCTTTGCACATAAGTTAATCTGTACCATTTTTCTAGATTCCACATATAAGCAATGTTATATGATATTTCTTTTCCTCTTTCTGACTTACTTCACTCTGCACAACAGTCTTTAGGTCCATCCACATCTCTGCAAATGGCACTACGTCATTCCTTTTTATGGCTGAGTAATATTCCATTGTATATATGGACCACAACTTCTTTATCCATTCTTCTGTCAATGGGCATTTAGGTTGCTTCCATGTCTTGGCTATTGTAAATAGTGCTGCAATGAACATTAGGGTGCATGTATCTTTTTGAATTATGGTTTTCTCTGGGTATATGCCCAGGAGTGGGATTGCTGAGTCATATGGTAGTTCTATTTTTAGTTTTTTAAGGAACCTCCATACTGTACTCCATAGAGGCTGTACCAATTTACATTCCCACCAACAGTGTAGGAGGGTTCCCTTTTCTTCACATCCTCTCCAGTATTTATTGTTTGTAGATTTTTTGATGATGGCCATTCTGACCGGTGTGAGGTGATACCTCATTGTAGTTTTGATTTGCATTTCTCTAATAATTAATGATGTTGAACATCTTTTCATGTGTTTGTTAGTCATCTGTATGTCTTTTTTGGAGAAATGTCTATTTAGGTCTTCTACCCATTTTTTGATTGGGTTGTTTGTTTGTTTTTTTTTTTTGATATTGAGCTGCATGAGCTGTTTGTATATTTTGGAGATTAACCCCTTGTCAGTTGCTTCATTTGTAAATATTTTCTACCATTCTGAGGGTTGTCTTTTTGTTTTGTTTATGGTTTCCTTTGCTGTACAAAAGCTTTTAAGTTTAATTAGTCCCCATTTGTTTATTTTTGTTTTTATTTTCATTACTCTAGGAGGTGGGTCAGAAAAGATCTTGCTGCAATTTATGTAAAGGATAACTTATTTTTATGTGTGTCCTTGGGCAGGTCAGAAAAGTCCTCTAGATCTCTGCTTCTTCATCTGTAAAATCAGGGTAAATAATGATTTTCCCCTCTCTCCCACTGACATCAATTGAGAAACGCTTTAGAAAGCATGATTCCACATTGCATCCCCAGTGTTAAACATGGTGATTTTTACAGCATGTATGCTTTAAAAATTAGGTTTAATTAGTGAGTGAAGAAATACTTTGAAAAGTATAAAAAACTGTACAGTACATGCATAAAAAATTATTGTTACTTTACTTATGTAGAGCTTATGTATTTAGGGGTGTTCGGAATAGCCGGAAAAGTGGCTTCTTATACCTTCCTTTTCAGCCTGGTAAAATGGATATTAAATAAGTTCAAGGGTAAGAATGCTATTATGCAATGAGAATTGAAGCTCTGGGATCTGATATTCATGCATGGAGGTTCCCACACTAGCCAGGGGCATGGCACCTTCATGCATCAAAATAATGGAACGATGCTGACAATAATGAAGATGAATGGCATGATTTTAGGCATTGATAGACTTGTATTTTCAACCGCAAAAATGTAGGTGATCCAAAGCATAAGCTAATGCTGCCTGAAAATTGTCCAATAATTATATATCTAATTTTATAGGAAACAACTGTATATCCTCATTCAGTTACATTTAGTGTTTTAAAATGTCTTCCAAATAAGTTGTAGGTACCACTATCACCTAGTGTCGTATCAATAATTAACTGAGCAAGAAAAACTTTGATGTTCAGATTTCATTTCAGATTTACTTTTTTGGGCTCTGTGAAAAATGTATCTATTCATGAGCACCCTGAAATAACCAACTGATTTTTATGATCAAATATTTGATGCTTAGAAAAAATAATCTAATCAACTCCTAGCTGCCTAAAGAGGGATGGGATATTAGTCTGTATTATTTAAAGATACCTGTTGGGCCAACATGATATATATAGTGAGAGTCCAAATGTTCTTTATTCTTGTCTTAGCTGTACAGGCTTCTGAACAATTAACACATAACTCATTATATTATATATTTACTCACTTTTGAAAGGTAATATATATTCAATGTCTAAAATGTGGAAAATATGGACAAGGGAAAAATCACAATGCAAAAATCTATATCCCACCACTCACCAGTAAACTACCAATATATTGTTGGTATATGCTTCTAGTTTTCTTTTCCTTCAGTATACGTGTGTGTGTGTTGAGAGGTGGGCTAAAATGTGGGGGAGTGGTTTTCTTTTTTTTATAAGTTGTTTAAAGCAGCTTTCTTTTTTAAAAAAAAATGTTTATGCACTTAAGAGTATAACTTGCACATTTTTCTATGTCATTTTATTGTTCTGAAAAATATTTCAGTGTTCCCATGATATATCATTATGTACATACACCTACATTTATTCATATTTAAGTCATTTGCACATTTTTTCTAATATACATAACCAAAACAATCCAATGATCCTAAGACTGGGTTTATTAAGGTACCTAAGTCAAGTGAGCAATTTACCATGATTTCCAACAGGAGATATAATTAGAAGTTAATTAGATAAAGAAGGTAACCAAAATACATTGCTCTTTTGATTTTCCTTAGAACATCTTAGAAAGCTCTCAGATCTGTTCACTCCTTTTCATGAGCAAAAACTTTCACCACCTATTCCAGCTACCAACTTTTAGTGCCTCACCCATTTTACCAAGTTCCAAACTGGCTTTCTTACATCCAACTTCTGAACTCTTCTATACACAATTAGCCAGAACATAAAAAACCAAAAATTAAAAATCTGGTTAAGTCACCACCTTGGTTAAAAATCCTTCTCTTTTGCTTATTAAATAATTTTAGGATAAAGACTAAACTACTTGTCAGGGTCTGCAAGGCTCCGTGAGATCTGGTCCTGCTCATCCCTCTAGCCCCATACTCATCACACATCTATCCACTCTTGCTTTCAACTCCAACCATGACAGCCTTCTTTCCGTTCCGTTTTTATTTTTTTTCCCCAATAAACCACACTTCACCCTGCCTCCAGATCTCCAAAACTGCTTGACTTCTGCCTCATTTCCCCCCTGCTACCCAACTCATTTTGTCTATGTGATTCTTACTTGTCTTTCAAAGCCACTTTAAAATTTTCTTCCAGAAGAAGTCTTTCCTGATCCCCAGTCCAGATCAGTCCCTAATATATATGTATTCAATAATATATTCATAGCTCACTATATTTCTACTTATGAAACTTATCCTGTACACCTTTGGATTATCATTTTTGTCTGTGTTATTATTTGATTAAACATTATCATCCCAATGAGAATGTAACTCTATGATGAAAGAATCTCATCAATTTGAAGACATTACTATATCAATAGTGTGAAACATGGTGTACTATTAATGAGTGGGATTAGTTTATTTCAACACTATTTTCTACTGATAGAATAGACAAATAGGTGGGTAGACGGAAACTTCCTTTATTTTCTAAGAAGTGCATTTCTACTGAAAGTTATAAATTCTTTGGCATTGTCATCATCTCAGTAAAGGATAGAGGGATACAGGGTATTTAAATTTAAAATGTTGAAATAAAAGACCAAATAATCTTAAATTAAGCAGGCAGCTGATTTCACTGAACAAAGCACTGAGCTTGGAATAAAAAGTTGTAGCTGTAGGTCTATCACTCATGTGCTGTGTGATTTGGGGCAAGTCACAATCTGATTT
This sequence comes from Orcinus orca, assembly GCF_937001465.1. NCBI lineage: Eukaryota > Metazoa > Chordata > Mammalia > Artiodactyla > Delphinidae > Orcinus > Orcinus orca. Next base: position 21,494,565 of record NC_064578.1, read on the forward strand.
AGAATCTCTGCCCTGGGTAGGGAGAAGCAGGAGAAGAAACTAGCATTTCTGGATAACCTCCTACATGTGACAAACCTCCTACATGCTCTACATTTGTTAGGCCATTTTATTTAGAATTACCCAACTAACATCCTGAACAGTAACATTCTCATTCTTTTACACATAAGAATCTGCAGGTAAAGTCAATGAGGTTGACTACCGTTTCCAAAGTTATGTGGAAAATAAGTGACAAAACTGGGTTAAAATTACATGTATATGACCTCAAAGCAGATGCTCCTTTTAATCACAAACTGTATGGCCCTAGTTGTAAATAAGGACATCTTTCTCACAGGGTAGTTTTGAGATTTGAATGTGATTATATATGTGACCACAACAGTGCGTGGCTATTAGTAGATAACTAGTCCATATTCGATGAGTAAAATTAAATACTGAATATAAAATCTATGGAATAATTTGTGTGTAATAAACACAAATTACCATAGCACACTATCCCCACGCAGAGGCTTTATTCATGGCAGAGAACTTCTGCAAAGGTAGATCAGTTTCTGCCTCTGTAATGCTCATAAAAACTAATTTACATCTTTCTATAAGAACACTTGGCTAGAAGTCTGAATTGCTGAATACATATAGGGTAATTTTGAAAAAAAAAAAAACTTGCCTATCAAAGACATTGTTTCACACAACTAGTAATTAAGATCTACTAGCTGTAGAGAGGCAGTAACCCTGAAATACATTTTTGGCTCTGTGTATCACAAAAGCTACATTTTATGATTGTTCATAAAAACATGCATTGGTTTAGAAGTTCCAGTTATTAAATGAATAAATAATGTGGCAAGTGCACAGAAAAATAACAATTTGAATAATAAACAAGAATTGTGTGGTTATTTCAATGATTTATTTATAATGACAACAGTTTAAATTAAATACTGGGATATTCATAATCATTGTACAAACTCTAGTTGAGTATTTTAGCTCTGTGCACTTAATATATCATACATTTTCAATGTAAGCCGATCTGTCTAATAAAATAATGAAAAAAATCAATGAAGCAGTTTTATAAAGACTGTAATTTAAAGACATTAGCGTATTAAGCAATAATTTCATGCTGTTTCCTGCCGGCATATTAAGCAGTGTACACACAAACCTAGCAATTCTGATGCTTCAGAACAGTTCTAAAAAATTAAAATCAAGCTGAAGATTCTTTCACCCAAACAGAATACTCCCTAGGTACAAAAGTCAGAATGATACAAAAGACTAATTTGCATGTCTCATAATCAGACATGCGTTCAAAAGTGCAATTAACTTGACGTTGAATTCAACCTGAAGAGTTAAGAGTTTGTTAATATGTTGAGTTGGAGTTTTTTTAATTTTTTAAAATGACTTTTGTTACTATATTAAAAAACTTTAGTTATATTGCTTCATATTTTTTTCAAATTCTGACTTGGACCTGAGCTCAAGTACTTTAATGTCTGGTTTCTGAAAGCAGGCCACCCTTGTGAGCATGTTAGACAATGGGAGGAAATCAATTTGGCTCAGAAAGATTATTTGCAAAAACAGATGACTTTTCCCTGAGTAATATTTATTATAAAGAACTTGTATAATCTCAAGAAAGGGTTATAAGGGTATCAAGGGGATAAAAATCAGCAAAACAAAGCCTTTGTTCTCCAAGCCTGAAATGACTTACATCTGCAATGGGTCTTAGAATAATTTTAATTCTAAACCCAAAAAATTAAGTTTTGGTTGTCTTTATTTTCATGATGTCTCAAAAACATTGACGAAAGAGCATAGGCAAGGCAAATAAAATGGGAAGGAATAAAATACTGAAAACTCAAGCATGAATAGGATGCAATTGTGTTTATTAAATTTCCTACACATAATTATATGTTATGCATTAGCTTGGGAAGCAAATGAATGACCATTTATAATTATTTTCAGAATCACTTTAACTTAAGGTCTGAGTTTAGGAGACTAGCAGCACATTTGGGCAGGAAGGTAATGAAATAATATATCTCTGGTCATCAAGGACAGCCCTCTGATTTTATAACAATGAGTGAGATGCACCCAGTGAAATTCATAGCAGTGTTCTTCAATATAATTTAATTCAGCAAATGTTTATGAGCACCATACGTGTTCTGCGGATATATATCTTTTAATAAGGCAGTTTCCCTTCCCTCAGGATGCTTGCAAACCAATGGAGGACTCCTAAATGGCTGAAAATCAAATTATCACTCAGCCCAATGTTCTGTTCACTATATCAAGTTGCCTCTACCAAATAAATCTAAGGAAGCCGCACTTGCAACGTCAAACACAGTTTCAAGAAACTAAAAACAGATGTCTTTCACAAATACTCTCTGTGTGAATATGTCTTGAATTGTAGTTTTCAGTAATGGTGAGTGATAATTTGAAAGCAACTGTCTTCATATGCAAATGCCTAGTATAAATGTTCAAAGAAATTTTAAAACATTCCAAGTTCACAGCAATTAAAAATGAATTGTGGAGGACTTCCGGGAAGATGGCGGAAGAGTAAGACGCGGAGATCACCTTCCTCCCCACAGATACACCAGAAATACATCTACGCGTTGAACAACTCCTACGGAGCACCTACTGAACGCTGGCAGAAGACCTCAGACCTCCCAAAAGGCAAGGAACCCCCCACGTACCTGGTTAGGGCAAAAGAAAAAACTAAACAGAGACAAAAGGATAGGGACGGGTCCTGCACCAGCGGGAGAGAGCTGTGAGGGAGGAGAGGTGTCCACACACTGGGAAGCCCCTTCGCGGGTGGAGACTGCGGGAGGCGGAGTGGGGGAGCTTGGGAGCCGCGGAGGAGAGCACAGCAACAGGGGTGCGGAGGGCAGGGCGGACAGATTCCAGCGCAGAGGATCGGGCCGACCGGAACTCGCCAGCCGAGGGGCTTTTCTGCTCGCCCGCTGGGGCGGGCGGGACTGGGAGCTGAGGCTCCGGCTTTTGTCGGAGCGCCGGGAGAGGACTGAGGTTGGCGGCGTGAACACAGCCTGCAGGGCGTTAGTGCACCGCGGCTAGCCGGGAGAGAGTTCGGGGAAAAGTCTGGACCTGCCGAAGAGGCAAGAGACTTTTTCTTCCCTCTTTGTTTCCTGGTGCGCGAGGAGAGGGGATTAAGAACGCTGCTTGAGAGAGCTCCAGGGACGGGCGCGAGCCGCGGCTAAAAGTGCGGAGCCCAGAGACAGACATGAGACGCTAAGGCCGCTGCTGCCGCCACCAGGAGGCCTGTGTGCGAACACAGGTCACTAGCCACACGCCCTTCCGGGGAGCCTGTGCAGCCCGCCACTGCCAGGGTCCCGGGATCCAGGGACAACTCGCCCGGGAGATCGCACGGCGCGCCTCAGGCTGCAACGTCACGCCGGCCTCTGCCGCTGCAGGCCCGCCCCACACTCCGTGACCCTCCCTACCCCCCGGCCTGAGTGAGCCAGAGCCTCCGAATCAGCGGCTCCTTTAACCCCGTCCTGTCTGAGCAAAGAACAGACGCCCTCCGGCGACCTACACGCACAGGCGGGGCCAAATCCAAAGCTGAGCCCCTGGGAGCTGTGAGAACAAAGAAGAGAAAGGGAAATCTCTCCCAGCAGCCTCAGAAGCAGCGGATTAAAGCTCCACAATCAACTTGATATACCCTGCATCTGTGGAATACCTGAATAGTCAACGAATCATCCCAAATTAAGGAGCCCTGTGGATGAAAGGCTCTTGGTGCTGCAGCCAGGAGTCAGTGCTGTGCCTCTGAGGTGGGAGAGCCAACTTCAGGACACTGGTCCACAAGAGGCCTCCCAGCTGCACATAATATCAAACAGCAAAAATCTCCGAGAGATCTCCATCTCAACGCCAGCACCCAGCTTCACTCAACGACCAGCAAGCTACAGTGCTGGACATCCTATGCCAAACAACTAGCAAGACAGGAACACAACCCCACCCATTAGCAGAGAGGCTGCCCAAAATCATAAGTCTACAGACACCCCAAAACACACCACCAGACATGGACCTGCCCACCAGAAAGACAAGATCCAGCCTCATCCACCAGAACACAGGCACTAGTACCCTCCACCAGGAAGCCGACACAACCCACTGAACCAACCTTAGCCACTGGGGACAGACACAAAAAACAACAGGAACTACGAACCTTAAGCCTGCAAAAAAGGAGACCACAAACACAGTAAGATAAGCAAAATGAAAAGACAGAAAAACACACAGCAGATGAAGGAGCAAGATAAAAACCCACCAGACCTAACAAATGAAGAGGAAATAGGCAGTCTACCGGAAAAAGAATTCAGAATAATGATAGTAAGGTTGATCCGAAATCTTGGAGATAGAATGGACAATAGAATGGACAAAATGCAAGAATCAGTTAACAAGGACCTAGAAGAACTAAAGATGAAACAAGCAACGATGAACAACACAATAAATGAAATTAAAAGTACTCTAGATGGGATCAATAGCAGAATAACTGAGGCAGAAGAACGGATAAGTGATCTGGAAGATAAAATAGTGGAAATAACTACTGCAGAGCAGAATAAAGAAAAAAGAATGAAAAGAACTGAGGACAGTCTCAGAGACCTCTGGGACAACATTAAACGCACCAACATTCGAATTATAGGGGTTCCAGAAGAAGAAGAGAAAAAGAAAGGGACTGAGAAAATATTTGAAGAGATTATAGTTGAAAACTTCCCTAATATGGGAAAGGAAATAGTTAATCAAGTCCAGGAAGCACAGAGAGTCCCATACAGGATAAATCCAAGGAGAAATACGCCAAGACACATATTAATCAAACTGTCAAAAATTAAATACAAAGAAAACATATTAAAAGCAGCAAGGGAAAAACAACAAATAACACACAAGGGAATCCCCATAAGGTTAACAGCTGATCTTTCAGCAGAAACTCTGCAAGCCAGAAGGGAGTGGCAGGACATATTGAAAGTGTTGAAGGAGAAAAACCTGCAACCAAGATTACTCTACCCAGCAAGGATCTCATTCAGATTTGATGGAGAAATTAAAACCTTTACAGACAAGCAAAAGCTGAGAGAGTTCAGCACCACCAAACCAGCTCTACAACAACTGCTAAAGGAACTACTCTAGGCAAGAAACACAAAAGAAGGAAAAGACCTACAATAACAAACCCCAAACAATTAAGAAAATGGGAATGGGAACACACATATCGATAATTACCTTAAATGTAAATGGACTAAATGCTCCCACCAAAAGACACAGATTGGCTGAATGGATACAAAAACAAGACCCATATATTTGCTGTCTACAAGAGACCCACTTCAGACCTAGAGACACATACAGACTGAAAGTAAGGGGATGGAAAAAGGTATTTCATGCAAATGGAAACCAAAAGAAAGCTGGAGTAGCAATTCTCATATAAGTTATATATATATAAATATATATGTAGTTTGCTTGAGTGCAGTGTTTTTTGTTTTCTGTACTGAATTCATTAGCATGGGTCGGTATAAAATTTAGCATAGGTCAATATGTAATTTGTAAACTAATAAGGTCTTAAAAGTGAGGAATTAAGTCTTTTAAATTTAATTATTTATTGTAAAGAGCAGAATAGCATACATAAACAGGTGCCTAAGGAAAACTTGTATTCTAATATGGAACTCTCATGAACACCTTTTTTTTTTCTTCTAACGGTATGATAGTAGGCCATTTGATTATTTTTATGGCTTTAACTTTACAACAATGAAATATTCGTAAATTTTAAAAAGTATTTTTCTTTATTTGATGCGGGTGGGATACTGGAGAAATGAAAGGTCAAACATCAAAAAAAAAAAAAAAAAAGGTTACATAAACTCACCATTACCTGATTCAAAGTGCATGGCATTGAACATATTATTTCTTTCCTTACTTTTCATATGTCTCATTTTAAATTAAACACCGATAATAATAACCTCATAGGGTTATTGAGGGGATTTATGAGTTAATACATGAAAAACTTTTAGACCTTTGCCTAGCATGTTATACGTGCTCAGTAATACCATCTATTAGTCTCTCCATTTTATAGATAAGGAAATTGAGGTTAGAGAAGTTAAAAACAATCACTCAAGGCCATGCATTTACTGTACAGTGAGACTAGGGATTGAACGCAGGCAGCCTGACTTCAGAGCCTATGATTTTTATCATTATATCTGACAGCTCTAACTTCATTCAATCTTTTGCCAAAATACGTTGCAAATAATGATCTCTTCAAATGAAATACAGGATATAGTCTCAGGGAGGAGGTGATTGGTAATCTTCCACCACACAAAGAGCAATGTTATCAACACAGGCATTTCTAAAAAGGAAAAATGATATAAAATTCTATGTGTTTGAATGAGGATCTGTGTCTTAATTGGCATTTGAAGCAAATTATGCAAGTAGGATAATCATGATGAGGCATATTTTAGTGAAAGAACAAATATAAACTAAGGGAATTTTAAATTAAATGTCAGAAATTATTTTATAGCAAGTATATTAAATATTATAACTACTTAATAATTGAATGCAGTATTAACTTCTTAGAAAAATTGTGGAAGTATTCTTAATAACCCTAGGATTGTAAATATGTCAAGAAGCTGACAAGAGATATTTGTCAAATGGAGCATAGTTTCCTGATACAAGAGGACAGTCTGTATGGTTGGTGTGTCTTTTCCATTAGCCATCCTCTGGCTCTGTAATTAATAAATGCCTCCTGTTACGTTGCTTACTGATAATATCTGCCACTTCAATAGGCTTGATTTTAATTTAATGCTATAATAAACATTTATTTTATTTTCTTAAAAAAAAAAAAATGAATTGTGGAAGAGTACAATTTGTGAATAAGTGTGTAGAGTAGAGAGATATCATTTGAGTAACAGGTACATAAAGGTATACATACAAACTTGGATTGTTCCCTTCAATAATCCTGAAAAACAAATTAATAATAATCAATTTCATAGGCATATTTCAACTATTAACACAATGCCCAGTGCATGGTAGGTATTCAAGTGTTTGTTTAAAGGAAGAATACATTAATAAGCAGAAGGCTATTTAGATGATGGATGATGCTAGTGCATATAATTATTTTGGAGAAGCTAGTTTTAGGACAGGTGAACTATTCCATTAATATTCTCATCACCCACAAAAATTTATTATCAGACTGATGGTTTAGTATTTCTGAAACCCATGTGTAGTAGACAAGAAGAAATTAGAAATATCACAACGAAGCCGCTGTCACAAGAGGGCACCTCTTGACGATAATTCCTACAACTGGATAGGAATGTTTGAGAGCAGGTCCTAGGAAACCACACATGAGGGAAAGACATGGACTAATGAAGTCATGGTTTCCAAGCAACCTTTATTTTTGTTCTTTTTTTAATTTATTTTTTATACAGCAGGTTCTCTTTCGTTATCCATTCTATACATATAGAATGACATATACATGTCATTGACATATACATTTCAATCCCAACCTCCCAATTCATTGCACACACACACACCCTGCCCGCCACTTTCCCCCCTTGGTGTCCATATGTTTGTTCTCTACATCTGTGTCTCTATTTCTGCCCTGCAAACTAGTACATCTGTACAATTATTCTAAGTTCCACATATATGCATTAATATACAATATTTGTTTTTCTCTTTCTGACTTACTTCACTCTGTATGACAGTCTCTAGATCAATCCACATCTCAACAAATGACCCATTTTTGTTCCTTTTTATGGCTAAGTAATATTCCATTGTATATATGTACCACACCATCTTTATCCATTCGTCTGTCAATGGACACTTAGGTTGCTTCCATGTCCTGGCTACTGTAAATAGTGCTGCGATGAACATTGGGGTGCATGTGTCTCTTTGAATTATGGTTTTCTCTGGGTATATGCCCAGTAATGGGATTGCTGAGTCATATGGTAATTCTATTTTTAGTTTTTTAAGGAACCTCCATACTGTTTTCCATAGTGGCTGTATCAATTTACATTCCTACCAACAGTGGGAGAGGGTTCCCTTTTCTCCACACCCTGTCCAGCATTTGTTGTTTGTAGATTTTCTGATGATGCCCATTCTAACTGGGGTGAGGTGATACCTCATTGCAGTTTTGATTTGCATTTCTCTAATAATTAGTGATATTGAGCAGCTTTTCATGTGCTTCTTGGCTATCTGTATGTCTTATTCAGAGAAATGTCTATTTAGGTCTTCTGCCCATTTTTGATTGGGTTGTTTGTTTTTTTTAATATTGAGCTGCATGAGCTGTTTATATATTTTGGACATTAATCTTTTGTCTGCTGATTAGTTTGCAAATATTTTCTCCCATCCTGAGGGTTGTCTTTTCATCTTGTTTATAGTTCCCTTTGCTGCACAAAAGCTTTTAAGTTTCACTAGGTCCCATTTGTTTCTTTGTGTTTTTATTTCCATTTCTCTAGGAGGTGGGTCAAAAAAGATATTGCTGTGATTTATGTCAAAGAGTGTTCTTCCTATATTTTCCTCTAAGAGTTTTATAGTGTCTGGTCTTACATTTAGGTCTCTAATCCATTCTGAGTTTATTTTTGTGTATGGTGTTAGGGAGTGTTCTAATTTCATTCTTTTACATGTAGCTGTCCAGTTTTCCCAGCACCACTTATTGAAGAGACTGTCTTCTCTCCATTGTATATCCTTGCCTCCTATATCATAGATTAGTTGACCATAGGTGTGTGGGTTTATCTCTGAGTTTTCTATCCTGTTCCATTGACCTATATTTTTGTTTTTGTGCCAGTACCATATTGTCTTGATTACTGTAGCTTTGTAGTATAGTCTGAAGTCAGGGAGTCTGATTCCTCCAGCTCTGTTTTTTCCCTCCAGACCGCTTTGGCTATTCAGGGTCTTTTGCGTCTCCATATAAATTTTAAGATTTTTTGTTATAGTTCTGTAAAAAATTCCATTGGTAATTTGATGGGGATTGCACAGGATATGTAGATTGCTTTGGGTGGTATAGTCATTATCACAATATTGATTCTTCCAATCCAAGAACATGATATACCTCTCCCTCTGTTTGTATCATCTTTAATTTCTTTCATCACTGTCTTATAGTTTTCTGCATATAGGTCTTTTGTCTCCCTAGATAGGCTTATTCCTAGGTATTTTATTCTTTTTGTTGCAATAGTAAATGGGAGCGTTTCCTTAATTTCTCTTTCAGATTTTGCATCATTAGTGTATAGGAATGCAAGAGATTTCTGTGCATTAATTTTGTACCCGGCAACTTTACCAAATTCATTGATTAGCTCTAGTAGTTTTCTGGTGACATCTTTAGGATTCTCTATGTATAGTATCATCTCATCGGCAAACAGCGAAAGTTTTACTTCTTCTTTTCCAATTTGTATTCCTTTCATTTCTTTTTCTTCTCTGATTGCCATGGCTAGGACTTTCAAAACTATGTTGAATAATAGTGGTGAGAGTGGACAACCTTGTCTTGTTCCAGATCTTAGAGGAAATGTTTTCAGTTTCCACCATTGAGAATAATGTTTGCTGTGGTTTTGTTGTATATGGCCTTTATTATTTTGAGGTAGGTTCCCTCTTTGCCCACTTTCTGGAGAGTTTTTATCATAAATGGGTGTTGAATTTTGTCAAAAGCTTTTTCTGCATCTATTGAGATGATCACATGGCTTTTCTCTTCAATTTGTTAATATGGTGTATCACATTGATTGATTTATGTATATTGAAGAATCCTTGCATCCCTGGGATAAACCCCACTTGATCATGGTATATGATCCTTTTAATGTGTTGTTGGATTCTGTTTGCTAGTATTCTGTTGAGGATTTCTGCATCTATATTCATCAGTGATATTGGTCCGTAATTTTCTTTTTTTGTAGTATCTTTGTCTGGTTTTGGTATCAGGGTCATGGTGGCCTCCTAGAATGAGTTTTGGAGTGTTCTTTCCTCTGCAATTTTTTTGGAAGAGTTTGAGGAGGATGGCTGTTAGCTCTTCTCCAAATGTTTGATAGAATTCACCTGTGAAGCCATCTGGTCCTGGATATTTGTTTATTGGAAGATTTTTAATCACAATTTCAATTTCAGTGCTTGTGATTGGTCTGTTCCTATTTTCTATTTCTTCCTGGTTCCGTCTTAGAAGGTTATACCTTTCTAAGAATTTGTCCATTTCTTCCAGGTTGTCCATTTTATTGGCATAGTGTTGCTTGTAGTAGTCTCTTAGGATGCTTTGTATTTCTGCAGTGTCTGTTGTAACTTCTCCGTTTTCATTTCTAATTTTATTGATTTGAGTCCTCTCCCTCTTTTTCTTGATGAGTCTGGCTAATGGTTTATCAATTTTGTTTATCTTCTCAAAGAACCAGTTTTTAGTTTTATTGATCTTTGCTAATGTTTTCTTTTTTTCTATTTCATTTGTTTCTGCTCTCATCTTTATGATTTCTTTCCTTCTACTAACTTTGGGTTTTGTTTGTTCTTCTTTCTCTAGTTCCTTTAGGTGTAAGGTTAGATTGTTTATTTGAGATGTTTGTTGTTTCTTGAGGTAGGATTGTATTGCTATAAACTTCCCTCTTAGAACTGCTTTTGCTGCATACCATAGGTTTTGGATCATCGTGTTTTCATTGTCATTTGTCTCTAGGTATTTTTTGATTTCCTCTTTGATTTCTTCAGTGATCTCTTGGTTATTTAATAACGTATTGTTTAGCCTCCATGTGTTTGTGTTTTTTACGTTTTTTTCTCTGTAACTGATTTCTAATCTCATAGCGTTGTGGTCAGAAAATATGCTTGGTATGATTTCAATTTTCTTAAATTTACTGAGGCTTGATTTGTGACCTAAGATTTGATCTATCCTGGAGAATATTCCATGCCCACTGAAGAAGAAAGTGTAATCTGCTGTTTTTACATGGAATAACCTATAAATATCAATTAAATCTATCTGGTCTATTGTGTCATTTAAAGCTTGTGTTTCCTTATTAATATTCTGTTTGGACGATCTGTCCATTGGTGTAAGTGAGGTGTTAAAGTCCCCCACTATTATTGTGTTACTGTTGATTTCTATTTTATAGCTGTTAACAGTTGCCTTATGTATTGAGGTGCTCCTACGTTGGGTGCATATATATTTATAATCGTTTTATCTTCCGTTTGGATTGATCCCTTGATCATTATGCAGTGTCCTTCCTTGTCTGTTGTAACATTCTTTATTTTAATGTCTACTTTATCTGATATGAGTATGGAGTATCATATCTGATATGAGTATGGAGTATTGCTACTCCAGCTTTCTTTTGATTTCTTTTGATTTCCATTTGCATGGAATATCCTTATCCTTCCTTCTCCTCACGTTCAGTCTGTAAGTGTCTCTAGGTCTGAAGTGGGTCTCTTGTAGACAGTATATAGATGGTTCTTGTTTTTGTATCCATTCAGCGAGCCTGGGTCTTTTGGTTGGAGCATTTAATCTATTCGCATTTAAGGTAATTATCAATAAGTATGTTCCTATTACCATTTTCTTAATTGTTTTGGGTGTGGTTTTTGCAGGTCCTTCTCTTCTCTTATGTTTCCCACTAAGAGAAGTTCCTTTAGCATTTGTTGTAAAGCTGGTTTGGTGGTGCTGAATTCTCTTAGCTTTTGCTTGTCTGTAAAGCTTTTGATTTCTCCAACTAATCTGAATGAGATCCTTGCGGAGTAGAGTAATCTTGGTTGTAAGTACTTCCCTTTCATCACTTTAAATATGTCATGCCACTCCCTTCTGGCTTGTAGAGTTTCTGCTGAGAAATCAGCTGTTAACCTTATGGAAGATCCCTTGTATGTTATTTGTCATTTCTCCCTTGCGGCTTTCAATATTTTTTATGTGTCTTTAATTTTTGTCAATTTGATTACTATGTGTTTTGGTGTGTTTCTCCTTGGGTTTATCCTGTATGAGACTCTCTGTGCTTCCTGGATTTGGGTGGCTATTTCCTTTCCTGTGTTAGGGAAGTTTTCAACTATAATCCCTTCAAATATTTTCTCCGGTCCTTTCTTTCTCTCTTCTCCTTCTGGGACCCCTATAATGTGAATGTTGTTGTGTTTAATGTTGTCCCAGAAGTCTCTAAGACTGTTTTCATTTTTTTTCATTCCTTTTTCTTTATTCTGTTCCATGGCAGTGAATTCCACCATTCTGTTTTCCAGGTCACTTATCAGTTCTTCTGCCTCAGTTATTCTGCTATTGATTCCTTCTAGTGTATTTTTCATTTCAGTTATTGTATTGTTCATCTCTGTTTGTTTGTTCTTTAATTCTTCTAGGTGTTTGTTCTTTAATTCTTCCAGGTCTTTGTTAAACATTTCTTGCACCTTCTCGCTCTTTGCCTACATTCTTTTTCTGAGGTCCTGGATCATCTTCACTATCATTATTCTGAATTCTTTTTCTGGAAGGTTTTCTATCTCCTTTTCATTTTGTTGTTTTTCTGGGGTTTTATGTTGTTCCTGCATCTCGTACATAGCCTTCTGCCTTTTCATCTTGTCTATCTTTCTGTGAATGTGTTTTTTGTTCCACAGGCTCCAGGACTGTAGTTCTTCTTGCTTCTGCTGTCTGCCCTGTGGTGGATGAGGCTATCTAAGAGGCTTGTGCAAGTTTCCTGATGGGAGGGACTGCTGCTGGGTAGAGCTAGGTGTTGCTCTGCAGGGGCAGAGCTCAGTAAAACTTTAATCTGCTTGTCTGCTGACGGATGACGCTGGGTTCCTTCCCTGCTGGTTGTTTGGCCTGAGGCAACCCAACACTGGAGTCTACCTGTCTCTTTGGTGGGGCTAATGGCGGACTCTGGGAGGGCTTAAGCCAAGGAGTACTTCTCAAAACTTCTGCTGCCAGTGTCATTGTCCTCACGGTGAGCCACAGCCACCCCCTGCCTCTGTAGGAGACCCTCCAACACTAGCAGGTAAGTCTGGTTCAGTCTCCTATGGGGTCACTGCCCCGTTCCCTGTGTCCCGATGCACACACTGCTTTGTGTGTGCCCTCCAAGAGTGGAGTCTCTGTTTCCCCCAGTCCTGTCGAAGTCCTACAATCATATCCCAGTAGCCTTCAAAGTCTGATTCCCTAGGAATTCCTCCTCCCGTTGCCAGATCCACAGGTTGGGAAGCCTGACTTGGGGCTCAGAACCTTCACTCCAGTGGGTGGACTTCTGTGGTATAAGTGTTCTCCAGTTTGTGAGTCACCCACCCAGCACTTATGGGAGTTGATTTTATTGTGATTGTGCCCCTCATACTGTCTCATTGTGGTTTCTCCTTTGTCTTTGGATGTGGGGTGTCTTTTTTGGTGAGTTCCAGTATCTTCCTGTCAATAATTGTTCAGCAGTTAGTTGTGATTCTGGTGCTCTTGCAAGAGGGATTGAGGGCATGTCCTTCTACTCCGCCATCTTGAACCAATCTCTCCCATGCAACCTTTGTTCTTAAAATAATTGTCAGCTCTATTGTCCCTTTGCCCTCACCTTATTCAAGTAGGAAGTTTTTCAGAATCTCTCCCATCAGAACTTTTTGACAGATGGCATATGCAAAGGTCATTTCACTCTGAGGATTTGCATACACTGTCCATTTAATAGCATTTCCTGTATCCGCAGACCCTGCAGTAGCACAAATGAATGATAGTGGTTGGAGCAACAGGATAACTGTTGTAAATGCTGTTCTGTTGAAAATGTTTATGTTAAAGATTGAATTCTGAGCAGTAGCTGGCACAGAAAATGAGAACTATGCAATTATTTATGTATTTAGTTTGGTTCAGCTCAGATTCCTGGAAGTATTCCATCTATTTTTGAAAGTAGAAGTAATAACATCAGGCAGAGAAACAGAATGAGAGGGTGGAGGGAATAAGAAGTGGCTGTAGAGAATGAACAAGAGAAAAAATAGTAATGCCACCACAGTATAGAGAAGCTACTTGAGGGCAAGGGCTCTTTTCTAGTCATTGCTGTATCCATAAATCCTAGAACAGAGCCTGACAAATGTTCTTTAAATATTGGTTGACTCATTTCCAATCACCTTCTAGCAGAATAATGCATCACCATTATTCTAGTTACAATATACAAATAGTTAACAACCACAACTCCCTCTGTGTAGTCCTACCTCAGTTTATTTGTAATTTGAATAAATATTTATTCATTAGGTAACTGTGCAGTAAATTAAAAAATTCACTTTGCAGGGTGCAGAAGCTTTTTGACAATTTTTTTGGTTGTCATTAAACATTGAATTAAAAATATTCCATTCATTCAACACACATTAACTGAGGAACAAACAATATTCCAGGTATCTTGTAGGCACTAAGTGTTAAAACATGAATAAGAAAACACAGGCTCTTCTTGTGAAGAGCCTAAAATCTAGAATCATTGTTATTACTAATACTTTTTTTGAGAAGGGATTTCACTGGGGTATTCCTACAAGCTTAAGTAAGTCATTCTTTGGGTTCCTGCAGTGGGAAATGTAAAGAATATCCTGTTTTACACGATGGTGCCTGAACAATTATGTAAACTACTACTGCTCAGGCACAACACCACTTACTTTTGCAAACATCTAAAATTAGTCATTCAGAACCAATTTTGGTGAAATGGGTTTCCTGTCAAGCTAATGTGCGCTCCCAACCCAGCATGAATACAAAATAGTGAGACAGAATTTCTTGTTTCTCATAAACTGTGGGAGTAATATTCAGCATTAAGTCCCTAAATATATTGAGTCATAGCTGCATTCTTGAAATATGTGTAAACTTTTCCAAGGGGATCACTGAGAGATTCTGCTCTTTGCAATGGACAGGTTCTGGCATAAATACCAGAAACATTTGTTTCTTTGTGTCTTACATGTAAAAGTAGGTTTTTTCCCCCTTCTTTTTTCCTATATTTATCACCAAAGGAACTTAAAATTTACTGTGTATGCCAAAAGAATGTAAGGAGAGATAATTTTAAGTGTCCTCTTTGTCCTTTTTATATTTGTAAAAATACCGTTTGAGTAATTCAGTTTTGTGTCTTGTATATATTAGCTTAGATATCATCTCTGAGGGTCTCTCCTAAGCATAGATAGATGTGTCCTCTATTCTTAACCTCTGCTAATTTTACTAGCGTATCTACATTAATGGCTCTATATACATAAATACAATCACTTCATAATAATGATATTAGTTTACCTGTTTACTACCTTTGTCCCTGACTAGAATGTAAGCTTCATGAAAGCAGAAACTTTGCCGTCTGAAGAGACTACTTTATTTTATTCCCAGATCCTAGAACAGTGCTTAACACATGAAAAATACTTAATTTGTTGAATGAATAATTGAGCAAAGTTTTCCTGTTCATCAAATTCCTCTTTCCTCATATTCTACATTTTTGGGGAATTATTACATGAACCATTGTGAAATCAAATCAGTGGGTCGCAATTGCATATTTTGCATTCTAAATAAAGCCATTTTCAGAACTAAAAGCAATGCCTAAATAGAAAAGCAGAAATAATTTAAAAGGTATATTCTCTGAAACACCAACCCATACCAAAAATAACACAAAAGTAGAAAACCACAGGCCAATCTCATTTGTGAATATCAAACAAAAAATAACCGCTAGCATGCTGAATTTAGTTATATAGTAATAGAGTAATGCACAGCACCCAACTGAAGTTCAATTAAAAACTACAAGAATGATGTGATATTAGTATAATTTATAATATAGCCATCTCAATAGGCATTAAGAAGGCATTTAATAAATTTCAGAAGTCAGTAGTTGGCCTCACACTTAACTATGAAATATTAAAACATTTATATTACACTCAAAATAAAGATATGATTGTTCATAATAATTATCATAATTTTGTACCATTTTGAAAGTACAAGACAAAAAATTAGGAAAGAGAATTAAAGAAGAGTGATACATTTTGGAAAACAGCAGGCACATTTATAATCATTTAGAAATTACATAGGTGATTATGGGGGAGCCATGGGTAGCAAATGAAAAAAAAGAAGTCTAAATAAGAGAATGAAGTGATGCTATTGACTATAAAATGAGTGGAAAAAAATCTAATGGTTTCTTTATACACAAATAACTAGCTAAAAATATAAAACAAGAAAGAAAATGGTAAAATCACTAATGACTGGCTAACTTATCAAGAATTTTCTAGGGCCCTTATGGAATGAGGGACATTAAGGACCATTTGATGCATAATCTTTTTAAGAATACCCAACTTAAATTCATACACTGACATGTAAATGTAATGATATCCCCATAAATTTCCTAAAAAAATATTTGGAGGGAAAACATGAAAAATATGAATCTAGATCTAAAGATTTAATCTAAAAGACAAAGTCTGTAGAACCAGTAAGAAAAAAAAAAAAAAAAAGGATGAAGAGAATAAGAAGAGGGTACCAGCTCTTCTAAATATTTAAATATATCAAATGAATCAATTAAAACTGTATGGTAATGACACAAATAGGTCAATAGAAGATAATAAAGCCTGAAATACAACCAGTATTTGTGACCTTAGCATGTGAGAAAGTGGCACTTTAAATAAGAGAGGTAAAATATGGATTATTCATAAATAAAGTTGGTAAACCCATAAGTCTTTGCAGGGAGAGTCAGAGTCTTATGTCACTCCATTCATCAAAATAAATTTCAGAGGCATCAGATATTTAAACAAACTGGGAAAAGGCTCAGATGATTCTTTCTTTTTCTTTTTCTGCTAATGATAAGTTTTCTATGCATCAAGAAACCAAGAAACCATAAAAGTTTAAGTTGTTAAATCTGACAATGAAATCACTAAAAATAAAAAAACCTAAGCCATATGTCTTTACATAAAATGAGATATAGAAAAGTAAAACACATATGACAAAGAAAGTTTTACTATTTTTAATGTAGAAAGTGTTCCTTCAAATATTAAAAGAAAAAAATGACATAAACTCATAGAAAGGCTATTATGTCAAAGATCATTATACATTCAGTCAAGAAAAGATCATAAATTCAAATTTTGTGCTTCCCACACTCTACCCTGCACTAAAAACATCATAGTGATTATATGTAAAGTATATGGGGAAGTCTGAAAGGACACTGAAACACTGAAAAACAAAATGAACATTTCTATAGAGCAGACTAGAACAGAAAGGCAAGAGAGTAAGTAAGCAAAACTGAAGTTTACGTGGGGGGTTTCTGGTTCAGAGGTGGTCACGGTAGAGACTGTTGCCTCCTATCAAGCAAGGGGGAATAACATGACTCACATATGGCCGGGTTGGAGCCAGATTTATGGCTTGAGACCAGAGGCCAGAATGGCACATCTCTGACCCTGGACAGATGCTGATGTTGTTTGAGATTTGCTGCAGTTTTGGTTTCTGTGATGCAGAAAAGAACGAGAGAATGGAGGAAGCACAAGTGGAGCTCAGTCAATCCATAACCAGCAGAGTGAGAGACTATCACATCCCATTGTGACTGTGATATAAAATACGTACAACTGAATCACTTTGCTGTACACTTGAAACTAACACAACATTGTAAATCAAATATACTCCAATATAATTTTTTTTTTTTTTTAAGTAGGGCTGTCTTAAAGGACTGGGGGAGGGAGGTATAGACAAACCCCTAGGAGACAATGCGGAGTGAGAGAGAGAGACAGACAGACAGAAATTGATTCTCAGTCAAGACAATCCCACCCTCCCTAAATCAAAGCATACTAATGTAAAGGATCTTAAAGATTAAGTCAGCAGAAAAAGCAAATCCCTCAAAAAATTGAAAGTAATAGAACATAAAATAATTTAAAAATCAATTAAGTTCAAGGTCTTCAGAGAAATGAAGGAAGAGGTTACATTGACAAAAAATAGAACTGGAAATTACAAAAGAACAATAATAGGAGGATATGGAAAACCCAAATAAAAGCCTATGAATGCCAAAGAGAGCAATCAAAATAAAAGACAAAAACAAGGCCGACATAGCACACAGGTGAGGACAGAATTTCTGAAAAGAAAGTAGAAATAGCCTGCTAGGCAGGATAGAACTTAAGGGCACATGGAAGAGAGACTGAGAGTTTCCTAAAGAATTCCATTGTTCTGGAACAGAATAGAGGAAATTAAAAGATGTGATATTTGAAGAGCTGACTTTTTCTTTTTCAGAAATGAAGAAAAACATGTATGATTAAATTAAAACTACACTCTGAGTAGAGAGAAGGTGAATACAATTTAGTGTGCATCCAAACATAGTGATAAAACTGTAGATACAAAGATTAAATTAAAATATAAAGATACTAGAATAATGAAGCTGAAATTAGGGAGTTTCTGAGAAGACAACAAAGAAGACAGAGGAGGAGGAAGGGGATGGGGAAAGGGGGGAGGAATGAGAGCAGAAAGAAAACTAAAACAACAGAGAGAACTAAATTATGCTTTTGAATAGTTTATTGACCCATCAGAAGGCTAAATGATATTTTAAATGGAAAACAAAAGAAAAAATAAGACAAAAAAAATGAAGTCCAAATATTCTGTGACCCACTAAATGAAAATTAACTAAACTCATCTTGTAAGACAGTCTGATAAAATGATCAGCTTCTCTGACCACAATGCAATTTTATTAGAAAGTAACAATAGAAGAGTTATTTATAATTTTTCCTAATAAACCCAATGAAAATTATTTAGTATTAAAAGGGAAACATGACAATATCACGTATCAAAATGTGTAAACACAGCTATATAAATAGTCCTAAATTCAGTTATTAACATGAAAATGACTGAAAATAAATGTGTTCAGCTCAACAAATTATTCACGATCAATAGTATAATTGAAGAAAGTATAAGAAAGAAAATAATACTATAAGTTTAATGAATAGCATACAGAGAAACAATAGAAAATCAACAACACAAAAAGTAGTTCGTTCAAGGATCAAATAAAATATAAATCTTTAGCAAGATTGAACAGACAAAAAAGGAAGAAAATGTACAAATAAATGAGAAATAAAAGTTATAAATATTTAGATACAGAGATGGATAGACATTACAACTGTAATAGAAATGTTATAAGTTTAAAATTAAGTAAAATGCTGCAGGCAATTAATTGAAGATTTAGATGAAATGGCTATTAAAATGAATATATATATATATAACCATGGTGAAAAATGTCACCTGCCATATCCTTAAACAAAGGATGTTGTGGCCAACAAGCCATCAGCCAATGCAACCACTCTCAATTGTGCATCCTGAGTGGGTTCAGGATGGAGAATAACAGGATACTGGCCCTAGGTAGTTAAGGTGCATCAAATGAATGATTTCAATAAGCCCAGACTCTTACATCTTCCTATACATAGAAAAGAGCTAAATTCATTAACTTGAGATGTTGGATCTTTCTTTAAATAGCAGAAATCTTTTGATGTTCAACTAACTGGTTTGTCTTTGCAAAAACTCCTATATATCCTGGCTCCTCCCTTACCTCTTTGGAGCAGTCCCTCTGAGTTTTTTGAGGTGCTGTGCCCCAGGCTTAAGTGCTCAACATGCCTGATGAATAAAACATAATTCTCAACTTTTAGGTTGTGTATTTCTTTCAGCTAACATAACCAAAATTGATTCTGAAGGAATAGAAAATACAAATTTTTGAAAAAAAATATTCATGTGGTTTTTATACACACACACACACACACTTAAAACTCAAACAACTTATAGGAAATTTCTACAAAACAGTCAAGGAATAGGTAATTCCTACGCCCTATAAAATATTTCAGAAAACAAAAAAAAATAAACAAATAAAAGGAAGATACCCACCTACTTTTATGTCAGCTGTAGAACTTTGTTATTAAAACCATGACAAGAATAATACAAATTATTGACATATTAGTATGTTTTAAATAAGAAAAAAATAGCTCTTTAAATTCATCAATATAAAAATATATATTGAATTATGCACATATAATGTTTATCCCAGGAAAACTGGCTAAACATCTAAAAATATTCTGATGCAATGCATCACATTAACTAAAATCAAAAGAAAAAAACGGCAAATACTGTAGCTACAATAGATTATTGTATCTATAAGAACAGATTTTTAAAAAGAGGCATTCAATAAAATTCATCATTCATATTAAATCTTATCAAACTTAGCAAATTCTTAGAAAGAGACAGATTTCCTTAATGTATTAGAAATATAAAACACCACCATAAATTTTATGTGTATGGTAAAACTCTAGAAATTTATTCATTAAGTCAAGAACATATTTTTTTTTAACATCTTTATTGGAGTATAACTGCTTTACAATGCTCTGTTAGTTTCTGCTGTATAACAAAGTGAATCAGCTATACATATACACATATCCCCATATCTCCTCCCTCTTGCATCTCCCTCCCACCCTCCCTATCCCACCCTCTAGGTGGACACAAAGCACCAAGCTGATCTCCCTGTGCTATGCGGCTGCTTCCCACTAGCTAGCTATTTTATATTTGGTAGTGTATATATGTCCATGCCACTCTCTCAACTTCATCCCAGCTTACCCTTCCCCCTCCCCATGTCCTCAAGTCCATTCTCTACATCTGCATCTTTATTCCTGTCCTGCCCCTAGGTTCATCAGAACCAATTTTTTTTTTTTAGATTCCATATATATGTGTTAGCATATTGTATTTGTTTTTCTCTTTCTGACTTACTTCACTCTGTATGACAGTTTCTAAGTCCATCCACCTCACTACAAATAACTCAATTCTGTTTCTTTTTATGGCTGAGTAATATTCCATTGTATATATATGCCACACCTTCTTTAACAATTCATCTGTTGATGGACAATTAGGTTGCTTCCATGTCCTGGCTATTGTAAATAGTGCTGCAATGAACACTGGGGTGCATGTGTCTTTTTGAATTATGGTTTTCTCAGGGTATATGCCGAGTAGTGCAATTGCTGGGTCGTATGGTAGTTCTATTTTTAGAAGAACAAATTTTTATTGAACTTTACAGAAGAGAACAAGAAAAAGTCACAATAAAATATAAAAGAAATTAAGAGGAAGAAGATAAGGAGAAGAAAAAAGAAAAAAGCAATTATTTGCATCTTATATTAATTTCTAAATAGAAATTAATGGAATCTACATAAAGGATATTTGTACAAATTAAACTAAATCAGTCACAGATACTACCTAGATCAATTGTATTGCTATATACTAATAGCTAACCACTTAGAAAACACTGATTAAAAACATTTTTCATTAGTAATATAAAACTAAAAAGTATTACTAAATATAAATTTGGGCAAGATTCTACTGAGAAATTTACAAAACTATTAGTGAAAGTCATTGAAGAACTAACTAAATGTATAAACACCAAGTTCATTAATGGGAGGATTCACTATTGTAATGGAAATTCTCCCCCAAATTAACCTAATAGTTGAACATAACTTCAATCAGAATCTCAACAGCGATTTTCCTGAAGATGGTAAGTTGTGACTAAAATTTACATGGGACAGCAAAGGACCAATAACACTGGCATAAATTTTTAAGAAAAATGGATGTTGTGTGTTGTTGATTCTTCCCCAGTGTTGTGCCAAGATTTATTAAGAAGCCATAGTATAGTTTTTGTTCAAGGGTTAAAAAAAAATAGCACAAAAGGAGGATCCAGAAGTCTGCGGTAGTAGAGTCTAGAGAAGAACTACATGTATGGGAAATCAACATCTAACAAGTTGGTATTGCAAGTCTGTGGGGAAAGATGGATTATTCAATAAATGGCACAGGGATAAAGTGACCATCCATATGGAATAAAACAATAAAATTAGATTCTTAATCCATCCATTACCCAAAACCATTTCATAGTGGATTCGATGCCTACTTTTGAAAATCAAATTTCTAAAAAATCATTAGACATAAGTATGAGAGAATATTTATATGACCAAATGGTACAGAAAAAATTTCTTAACACACACACACACACACACACACACACACACACACACACACACACACATTCACACAAACACCAAACAAAATGTAAGTAGATATGATAAATTAAACTTCATTAAAATTAAAACCTTAGGGCTTCCCTGGTGGCGCAGTGGTTGAGAATCTGCCTGCTAACATGGGTTCGAGCCCTGGTCTGGGAAGATCCCACATACCACGGAGCAACTGGGCCCGTGAGCCACAAATACTGAGCCTGTGTGTCTGGAGCCTGAGCTCCACAACAGGAGAGGCCGTGATAGTGAGAGGCCTGTGCACCGCAATGAAGAGTGGCCCCCGCTTGCTGCAACTAGAGAAAGCCCTCACACAGAAATGAAGACCCAACACAGCCAAAAATAAATAAATTAATTAATTAATTAATTTAAAAAAATTAAAATCTTACATTCAAAGAAAGACACTATGATCAAAGTGAAGAGACAAGTCACACACAGGAAAAATTTATTTACAACGAATGGAACTGAAAAAGGGTTAGTGCTGTAAAGCCAAAGCAATATGACCAGTGTTTTATAATCAGTGAGTTCATTATAATAGACTGGTGGAATGTAATTATTGGGTTAAATATGGGTAAAGACTGGTAAGTAAATTCAACTACCAATAAATAAATAAATAAATACTATAAATATAAATAAATACATAAATAAATAAATATGAATGAGTAAATACAATTATCCACAACAAGCAGTCTTGAGTTTAGGACCTATAGAACAACAAACTACTGTCTTTTTTTGTTTTGTTTGTTTGCTTTTGGAAGTGAGAAGGTTACAACAAAATTTCTTGCCAAAAAAGAAAAAAAAAAAAAGAGAGAGAGAGATAGAAATAGAAAGAAAAGAGAAGAGCCAAGGCAATGTTTTATAAGATCCAGAATGTGTGTAAATCTGGAAAGGAAAGATCTTCTAACACAGATTGCCTAATGACTATATTCTTTTCAGTGGCTGTGCCTCTTTAACTAGTAAATATTTTTCATTTTTCTTTCACATCTTTATAACACATTGTTAAAGGCTAGTCCTCTGTTTGATATTCTCAAGCAGTTGTGTCACCAGCCCGTTTTGCCTTCTCTCAAAGCTTTTGAAGTCTTTGGCCTAATATTCTAAGTTAATTTTAATTAAGGATGAATTTAATTTATTTGGGACTGGTAAGTATTTAACTTCTACTGTATAAATAGGCGATCCATGGAAGATGGAAACTGAATAATAGCATATGTTAAAAGATGCTCAATTCCACTAATGATCAGGGAAATGTTTATTAAAACTACAACGAGATGCAATGCTGTGCATATCAGGTTGGGAAATTCAGAAACTACTAATTACATTTTTGGGGGGTTACATATCATGTCTGAAAAAACTATGGAAAAGATTTACATTTGATAAAGTTCTGTGACATGCAGGTGCCCAGATATTCTCTACAACTTTCTATATGTGTATGATATGGTGAAGTATATTTTTTCTAAAGTAGTTTACATTAGTTCAATTTTTAATGATAATTTATTTATAAATACTAGTTTAAATATGTTCATGAAATACTGTTAAATGGAAATGAAAGTTGCTAAAATATATATGATATAATTGTATTTATATATGCACACACAAACATACACACATTTTAAAAGAGAAGAGAGAGGGGAGTAACGAGAGAGAGAGGCATTGTGGTAGATAAGATACATGCAGAAACAAACAGATGGACATCAGAGAGGAATACAAGAGAGTGTCAGATAAAGACAACAGTGACAGGAAGAGAGACCAAGAGAGAAGTGAATAAAAACTTCTGGACAGTGCGCTAATTTATGTATAGAGATTTCCCTCGGGGATTCAGTTCTACTACTTTTATTTCTGCTTTTATTTTTTCTGTTGAATAGCTTCATACTAAATATGCTTTTAGAACATTGAAGTTTTTATTTAAAAATCAATAAAACCACAAATACTAGTTCTATTCACGCCAATGTCACTCCTTAGCATATATCCTCAAATCTTTGAGCATTTCCCACCCCATGATAAGGAAAATAATAATTTTAGAACACTTTTAAGTTTTATTATAAAAGTACTACTCACACAACAGTGCCTCTCTTCAGAGTGTCATGAAAATCCTGAACACTTCCCATCCCTTTATAAATAAAAGGATTTTCTCTTTTCACTTCATATTTTTTAAAGTCTTCATAAGCTTATTTTTTAAAAGAAAAATAAGGAACACACACCAATTAAATGACTTCAGTGTATGGAGTTGTGACTGTGATAAAAGGTGAAAAATCTTTGGTTTAATTAACCATGCTAATTAGATGTGTATGTAAACTCATTTATATTTGTGTTAAAATAAGTCATTTATTTAGCCATTTACCTATTCACAGTAAACATGAAGCCTAGGATGGCACTGACTTACTGTTGCAAACAGAACTATGGAGACCATTTACTGTATTTTTCACTAAGTATAGAGCATGTGTCATGAAAAACAAACCTCAGGATTCAGCTACTTTACCACAACTGGAGGTTTTAGGTTGCAGATGGTAGGAACAACTGTATTTAACATTAGTTGCAAATTATTGTAGAACCTAACAATAATTTCCAACAATAATTATAATTATTAGGGAACCTTCTCAACAGTCTCACTTCATATTAATTGTATGTACTCCTCCTTAGACTATTCATCATCCATAGCATTCATTTACCTGAAGAATTGAACCAAAGTCCCTGAACTACAAGACAATATTGTTTAAGCACAAAATAATCATCAAACATACACTGTATGAACTAAAATTTTCTTCTAGAAAATGGGCTTTCTGGATCACCATAAATTTGACAGTAGAGCTACATCGGATGGACACCTGGCTTGTTCTTCCTCCCACAAGACATACTTTAAATGATGCTGAATGTGGTGTGATAACTAAGAGGAACTCTAAACATAATCTACAGTAGGAACAGATTCTTGTATAATCGCTTCCTGGGTGATGATAAAGGTCTGAGTGCAAAAGGACTCCAGTACAGTAAGATATTGAACAACAGTTACAAAGGCATCCTATACAAGGTCTCTTGTTGAGAAAGTGGGAAACCAACATGAGGTAAGCTGGATGTGTTCTTACTCTGGGAACTCCCACATTTCCCTTACATTCTGAATTATTTATGAAGAAATACCATAGCAAAGTTTAAAAAATCAACAATACTCCAATATAAAATAAAATGTTAAAAAAAAAAAGAAATCCCAGAACAATCCATTTTTACAGTATGTGTGTGTGTTGGGTGGGAGGGAACTCTTCCCACCATTCTGAAGCCCTCCTGTACAACAAAGGCAGAACTGAACAAGCAGACTGTCATTTCCAAATCTACATAGAAACCTGACACTGAAAAATAGAGACTAATCCAAGGGCACAGAACTGGTGATACTTTATATAAACAACTGCAGAAAAGATGTCAGAAAAATAAAAATCTGCATCAAGATCGCTGAGTAATTTAAACAACATTCATAGGAAAAAAAAGTAGCTTTGCTATAGTCTTAAGATAATTGTGGGACAGATCCTGTTTTCAATGAGGATGCCTGGGACAAAGGCAGAGAAAAGTCAGGGGTCACAGAAAAATTTGAACATAATTCTCTCCCAAAATATGTTTAAAAGAAATTAGATAATGTAATTAAAGTGAATGCATATTCTATTTTAATGATATTCATTCATTTTCTACGAAGTTTACACATTTAACATTCTGTGATTTGGATCCTATTAAAGAGTATATTAAACTAAAATAAAATATTCTAAGAATCATCTTGGTGACAGGAGAATATTTTTCACAGCTAATTGAGAGCACAGATCACCCCGTTTAAAACTACGTTAAGTATAACAAAATTGTAAATTAAACTGAAAATGGATCTGGGCTTTTCTGACCATTATTCTCCAAGGGAGAAAGTTAACTTGGATGAAGACTCAATTTTTAAGAGAATCTTTTGAAGCAACCAAAAGAATAATCATATTCCTCTCAAAACTTCATAGATTGGACTTTCCTAATAGTAAAATTCTCCTGATAAAAACTACTGTGAATTAGATAATGTTGGCTGTTAGGCCTTAAAGGGTTGGATTTTTAATAATCAGTTATTTACATTTTTCTTTCTCCCAGGTTCTCTGGAGAAAAACCCTGCCAGGTACACATGCTTTACAGGACGGCAGGCAGTGCAAGAAAAGGGCCAGGACCTCACCTCCTACCTATACAGCATTGAAATGGCCAGTTTATACACAGGGCCCAGGTGTGTCCTAGATTTTGATTAATATCATTGGCAACTCCTACTACCTGCATGATAAACAAGGAAAGAAATGGAAAGGCCAGTCCTTCCTGGAAAAGGCTGATGATGACTCAGACTTTTAAATTATGGGGTCTCCTCAAGGCTCTGACTACAGATTTACCCTTCTCTCTCTCTACTCCTTCTGGGATCTCTCATCTAGTTGTATTTCTTTAAATATCATCTATTTTCTGTAGACTCTCAAATTTAAATCTTTATGCTCTACTTGTACCCTATGTTCCCGACTCATATATCAAACTGCCTACTCTCTTCTCTACTAGGAATCTCATTATGGCCAACACATCCTTTCCAAATTCCATGCCACTCCAAACCTTCTCTGTTTCAAAGGATGGCATCATTACTCACCCAGTTGCTTGGGACCAAAACTGACAATTTATTCTTGTTTCTTCTATTTCCCTTATATCTCATGTACAGTACATCAGTGAATCCTGATAACCTACCTGCAAATCATATGTTGGATCTGACCAGTTCTCATCACTGCCTCTGTAATTCACCATCATCTATAGCTAGGAATTTCAGCTGCTTCATTGTTCTCTATTCTTGCCTCCTCCACAAAACAGCCAGAATGATCAGATGGTTCCTTGAAATCTACCAATGCCTTCTCATTGCAAAATAATTACAAATAATAACAAAATAATCCAAACTGTAACCAAGGTATCGCAAATCCCACTAGATGCTGACCAGTCCCACTCATGCCTTCTTTAGAAGAATCCTGCTATTATCATAACTTTACTTCTCCATTTACATTTGGAATCATCTTACCAAGTAACATCATAAAACCATATCAATATTTTGATTGGAATTTTATTGAATTTGTGGGTTAATTTTATTAAACAGACAGCTTTATGATATTATCTTCATGTCCATATATTTAGTATTATTTTCTCATTTATTTAGGTCTTTTGAAACATCTACTAAAATTTTATGGTTTTACCTGCAGAGGTTTTGCAGTTTTGTTACATTTGTTCTTAAGCACTTGATATTCTCTGATACATCCTGCCTTATAATTGCATTTTGTGGTTGTTTTTTGCTCTTTGATAGAAATTTAAGCACTTTTGTTATATTATGTCCAGCCACCTTATCCAAATTTCCCATTTTTATAATTTGTCCTGAATATCCTTTAGAATCTCTATGCAAATGATCATATTTTCTAATGATAGTTTTATGTCCTTTCCAATCTCTTACATCTAAATTATTTCTCTTTAACTGCTGATACAATGCTGAACACAAATGTCATACTGGGCACCCTTGTCTCATTTCCAATTTAAGATACAATGCTCCTAATCCTTTCCTGTTTAAGATTACACTTAACTTGATTTCTGTTTTTTCCTTTTCGTTTATATATCATCTTCATCATATTAAGAAAGTTCTATTCTTACTTTGCCAAGGTTTTTTTTTCTTTTTCACCAGAAATGAATAAATTTTATCACATACTTTTCGTCTGCATAATTCAAGAAGCTATAGTCATTCTTTTTAAAATTTATTAACATGGTGAATGAATGTATGTTTTCTTTTAACAATAAATTATCATTAATGTTCAGAGATTAGTTTGTATGTTGTTCATTGAAATTTACCGACCTTCTATATAGCCTAAAATATTGTGGTAATTTTAAAACATGCTTACACATTCTTTAACTCTCCTTTCATAAGAACCTAGGTAGGCCTTTGTGACTACCTTGGAGAATAGGATGTGGAAGGCACATGCTGTGTGACTTCCAAGGTTAGTGTATAAAAGTCAAAACAGCTTGACTGTCTTTGTTTCTCTGGACACAAGCCTTTAGATTTGAGCTATCAGGTGAAGGATTCAGCTACTCTGAGTCTCCATGCTGGAAACACAACTTGGTGATATCACATGGAGACAGAGATGCCTATGGACCCCCTGTTGTTCCAGCTTTCAGCTGTTGAGTCTTTCCAGCTCAAGTTCCAGGAAGGTGAGTAAGCCTTTCTATGTGTCTAGACCCAGGTACCATCTGACTGCAGCTATTTTAGATAACCTGAGTAAAAACCACCTAGTTGAGCCCAGTCAACCTCCAGAACCATGAAAAATAACAATAAAATGATTGCTGTTTTGACACTGAATTTGGAATGACTTAATATGTAAAAATAAGAAAAATGGGAAAAATTATTATTTTTTGGTTAATATTCCAAGGGAACTTGAGAACTTGAGAGCTTAGGAATACTACATATGCCCATAAAATCAAGCTTATTGATTATGTTATTCAGATTATTTGTTATAATATTTACATATTATGTATTAGTCTGAAAGTTTGTCTGGTATTAATATAGTTAGTATGGGGCAGGTGCATTTAGTCTCATGTCAATGATTATGGAGAAATAAGAATGTAATTTCTACCCCAGGCCAAAGCCAACGATTCACAGACACACAGAGACATACAGACACACAGACACACGCATCAGTTCGAACAGTCCTCTAGTCACCCTGGGGTTTCATATTGTTCTCTCACTAACTTAAAACTTTTTGCTCTATGCTTCCTCTAGAGCATGGATCTGCAATATTTTTCTGTAAAGCACCAGATAATAAATATTTTAGTATTTGTGGTCCATATATTCTCCTTCTCTTCCTCTCCTTCTCTCTCCATCTTTATTGTCTTTTCTTTATTTCTTGTTTGTTGTAAAAAACGCTTTAGAGTATAAAAAAACCCATGTTCTTAGCTCATGGGTGAACAACAATGGCCTCTGAGATGAGTATGGCCTGCAGACCATACTTTGCTGACCCCTGCTCTCAGGATCAATTTGGGTGGAGGAAGTCAGCAGGAGTTCAGCATCTTGGAAAATCCAATTAATTTTTTCCAGAATACACAGGAAGATTATCTTTTCCAGCCTTCCTTTTCATTGGGTTGGTGCCATATAACTGGGTTCCAGTAACCACTTTCAGGCCTGACCTTTAAATCATCTTGTGTGATACACCACATTTTCACTCATCTCACTGGCTGTCTGGAAGGGGAGATCCAAATAAGGACTCTGAGGAGGACGTAGAGGATGAATGGGGAACAATGAATCACCTCTTGAAAGAGAGACCTACAAGAGTTACTCAACTCTCATCAGATTTCGAAATAAGAGGGAGAAATACTCATTTTGGATTAAGTCAATTAAGTGATTAGGAGGTTGTTTGTTAGAGCACAGGCGTTACTTACCATGGCACAGTTCTCAAGACTCTTTATGACATTTTGTCTACCTCTCTAATCTTATTTCTCTCAGATGTTTCTCTCATTCATCATGTTTCAGCCAAACTGGACATTCCTGTTTCTCATAAATATACCTAGATGGTCCCTATTCGGGGCCTTTGCACTGTCTGTCCTGATGGGAACATTCTCTTTCAGATTTTCCCATGACTCTTCCTTCATGCCTCCAATCAAATGTCAACCTCTCAGACAGACATTTTACAACCACCATTTGTAAAGATGAGGTACTCCATCCAGTCTTCACAAAATTAATATACATTCATTTTTCTTTTAATTGGTCTGCTACAAAAGCTTTATTGTTTCATGATCATTTCTTTTTTTCTATTTTGGAATTTTGAATTTTATTTTATTTATTGTTTTATGCAGCAGGTTCTTATTAGTTATCCATTTCATACATATTAGTGTATACATGTCAATCCCATTCGCTCAATTCATCACACCACCAACACACTCCCGCCACTTTCCCCCCCGGTGTCCATATGTTTGTTCTCTACATCTGTGTCTCAACTTCTGCCCTGAAAACTGGTTCATCTGTACAATTTTTCTAGTTTCCACATATCTGCGTTAATATAAGATGTTTTTCTCTTTCTGACTTACTTCACTCTGTATGACAGTCTCTTGATCCATCCACATCTCTACAAATGACCCAATTTTGTTCCTTTTTATGGCTGAGTAATATTCCATTGTATATATGTACCACATCTTCTCTATCCATTCGTCTGTCGATGGGCATTTAGGTTGCTTCCATGTCCTGGCTATTGTAAATAGTGCTGCATTGAACATTGGGGTGCATGTGTCTCTTTGAATTATGGTTTTCTCTGGGTATATGCCCAGTAGTGGGATTGCTGGGTCATATGGTAATTCTACTTTTAGCTTTTTAAGGAACCACCATACTGTTCTCCATAGTGGCTGTATCAATTTACATTCCCACCAACAGTGGGAGAGGGTTCCCTTTTCCCCACACCCTCTCCAGCATTTGTTGTTTGTAGATTTTCTGATGATGCACATTCTAACTGGTGTGAGGTGATACCTCATTGTCATTTTTTGATTGGGTTGTTTTTTTATTGGCTTTTTAAAATTTTATTTATTTATTTATTTTATTTTTGGCTGTGTTGGGTCTTCATTTCTGTGCAAGGGCTTTCTCTAGTTGTGGTGAGTGGGGGCCACTCTTCATCACGGTGCGCAGGCCTCTCACTGTTGTGGCCTCTCTTGTTGTGGAGCACAAGCTCCAGACGCGCAGGCTCAGTAGTTGTGGCTCATGGGCTAAGTTGCTCCACAGCATGTGGGACCCTCCCAGATCAGGGCCCGAACCTGTGTTCCTGCATTGGTAGGCAGATTCTCAACCACTGCACCACCAAGGAAGCCATCTGCAATTTTTTGGAAGAGTTTGAGAAGGATAGGTGTTAGCTCTTCTCTAAATGTTTGATAGAATTCACCTGTGAAGCCATCTGGTCCTGCACTTTTGTTTGTTGGAAGATTTTTAATCACAGTTTCAATTTCATTACTTGTGATTGGTCTGTTCATATTTTCTATTTCTTCCTGGTTCAGTCTAGGAAGGTTATACCTTTCTAAGAATTTGTCCATTTCTTCCAGGTTGTCCATTTTACTGGCATAGAGTTCCTTGTAGTAGTCTCTTAGGATGCTTTGTATTTCTGTGGTGTCTGTTGTAACTTCCCCTTTTTCATTTCTAATTTTATTGATTTGAGTCCTCTCCCTCTTTTTCTTGATGAGTCTGGCTAATGGTTTATCAATTTTGTTTATCTTCTCAAAGAACCAGCTTTTAGTTTTATTGATCTTTGCTATTGTTTTCTTTGTTTCTATTTCATTCATTTCTGCTCTGATCTTTATGATTTCTTTCCTCTACTAACTTTGGGTTTTGTTTGTTCCTTTCTCTAGTTGCTTTAGGTGTAGATTAGATTGTATATATATATATATATATATATATATATATTTTTTTTTTTTTTTTTTTTTTTTGTGGTACGTGGGCCTCTCACTGTTGTGGCCTCTCCCATTGTGGAGCACAGGCTCCAGATGCGCAGGCTCAGCGGCCATGGCTCACGGGCCCAGCCGCTCCGCGGCATGTGAGATCCTCCCGGACCGGGGCACGAACCCACGTCCCCTGCATCGGCAGGCGGACTCTCAACCACTGCACCACCAGGGAAGCCCAGATTGTATATTTGATTAGATTGTATATTTGAGATTTTTCTTGTTTCTGAGGTAAGACTGTATCGCTATAAACTTCCCTCTTAGAACTGCTTTTGCTGCATCCCATAGGTTTTGGATCATTGTGTTTTCATTGTCATTTGTCCCTAGGTATTTTTTGATTTCCTCTTTGATTTCTTCAGTGATCTCTTGGTTATTTAGTAATGTAATGTTTAGCCTCCATGTGTTTGTGTTTGTTACGCTTTTTTCCCCGTAATTCATTTCTAATCTCATAGCGTTGTGGTCAGAAAAGATGCTTGATATGATTTCAATTTTCTTAAATTTACTGAGGCTTGATTTGTGACCCAAGATGCGATCAATCCTGGAGAATGTTCCGTGCACACTTGAGAAGAAAGTGTATTCTGCTGTTTTTGGATGGAATGTCCTAAAAATATAATTAAATCTATCTGGTCTTTTGTGTCATTTAAAGCTTCTGTTTCCTTATTTATTTTCATTTTGGATGATCTGTCCATTGGTGTAAATGGTGTTAAAGTCCCCCACTATTATTGTGTTACTGTCAATTTCCCCTTTTACAGCTGTTAGCAGTTGCCTTATGTATTGAGGTGCTCTTATGTTGGGTGTATATATAATTGTTATATCTTCTTCTTGGTTTGATCCCTTGATCATTATGTAGTGTTCTTCCTTGTCTCTTGTAACATTATTTTAAAGTCTATTTTATCTGATATGAGTATTGCTACTCCAGCTTTCTTTTGATTTCCATCCGCATGGATTACCTTTTTCGATCCCCTCACTTTCAGTCTCTATGTGTCCCTAGGTCTGAAGTGGTTCTCTTGTAGATGGCATAAATATGGGTCTTGTTTTTGTATCCATTCAGTGAGCCTGTGTCTTTTGGTTGGAGCACTTAATCCATTCAAGTTTAAGGTAATTATCAATAGGTATGTTCATATTACCATTTTCTTAATTGTTATGGCTTTGTTTTTGTAGGTGCTTCTCTTGTGTTTCCCACTTAGAGAAGTTCCTTTAGCATTTGTTCTAGAGCTGGTTTGGGGATGCTGAATTCTCTTAGCTTTTGCTTGACTTTAAATATTTTGATTTCTCCGTGGAATCTGAATGAGATCATTGCCGGGTAGAGTAATCTTGGTTGTAAGTTCTTCCCTTTCATCACTTTAAATATATCTTTCCACTCCCTTCTGGCTTGTAGAGTTTCTGCTGAGAAATCAGCTGTTAACCTTATGGGAGTTCCCTGTATGTTATTTGTCATTTTTCCATTGCTGCTTTCAATAATTTTTCTTTGCCTTTAATTTTTGTCAGTTTGATTACTATGTGTCTCAGTGTGTTCCTCCTTGGGTTTATCCTGCCTGGGACTCTCTGCGCTTCCTGGACTTGGGTGCCTATTTCCTTTCCCATGTCAGGGAAGTTTTCGACTATAATCTCTTCAAATATTTTCTTGGGTCCTTTCTCTCTCTCTTCTCCTTCTGGGACCCCTATAATGCAAATGTTGTTGCGTTTAATGTTTCCCAGAGGTCTCTTAGGCTGTCTTCATTTCTTTTCATTCTTTTTTCTTTATTCTGTTCCATGGCAGTGAATTCCACCATTCTGTCTTCCAGGTCACTTATCAGTTCTTCTGCCTTAGTTATTCTGCTATTGATTCCTTCTAGTGTACTTTTCATTTCAGTTATTGTATGGTTCATCTCTGTTTGTTTGTTCTTTAATTCTTCCACGTCTCTGTTAAACATTTCTTGCATCTTCTCGCTCTTTGCCTACATTCTTTTTCCAGTGTCCTGGATCATCTTCACTATCATTATTCTGAATCCTTTTTCTGGAAGGTTGCTTATCTCCACTTCACTTACTTGTTTTTCTGGGGTTTTATCTTGTTCCTTCATCTGGTACATAGTGAATGTGGTTTCTGTTCCACAGGCTGCAGGATTGTAGTTCTTCTTGCTTCTGCTGTCTTCCCTGTGGTGGATGAGGCTATCTAAGAGGCTTTTGCAAGTTTCCTGATGGGAGGGACTGCTGCTGGGTAGAGCTGGGTGTTGCTCTGCAGGGGCAGAGCTCAGTAAAACTTTAATCTGCTTGTCTGCTGATGGGTGGGGCTGGTTTTCCTCCCTGTTGGTTGTTTGGCCTGAGGTGACCCAACACTGGAGCCTACCTGGCTCTTTGGTGGGGCTAATGGTGGACTCTGGGAGGGCTCATGCCAAGGAGTACCTCCCAGAATTTCTGCTGCCAGTGTCCTTGTCCTCATGGTGAGCCACAGCCACCCCCTGCCTCTGCAGGAGACCATCCAACACTAGCAGGTAGGTCTGGTTCAGTCTCCTATGGGGTCACTGCCCCGTCCCCTGTGTCCCGATGCACACACTACTTTGTGTGTGCCCTCCACGAGTGGAGTCTCTGTTTCCCCCAGTCCTGTCGATATCCTGCAATCAAATCCTGCTAGCCTTCAAAGTCTGATTGTGTAGGAATTTCTTCTCCTGTTGCCGGACCCCCAGGTTGGGAAGCCTGATGTGGGGCTCAAAACCTTCACACCAGTGGATGGAGTTCTGTGGTATAAGTGTTCTCCAGTTTGTGGGTCACCCACCTAGCAGTTATGGGATTTTATTTTATTGTGCTTGCCCCCCCTACTGTCTCATTGTGGTTTCTCCTTTGTCTTTGTATGTGGGGTATCATTTCTGGTGAGTTCCAGTGTTTTCCTGTTGATGATTGTTCAGCAGTTAGTTGTGATTCGGGTGGTCTCACAAGAGGGAGTGAGCGCACATCCTTCTACGCTGCCATCTTGAACCAGTCTCTTCAATATATATTCTTGATAGCGCTTATTATTACTAAAATGATCAAATTTGTGTATTAATGATGGATCTCTCTTTACTTTAGCATATAGTGGCTTATGTTTGAACAATCTACTATTGTATGCTAAGCAGCTAGAACAATATCTGATATATCTGATATATCAGATATATCTGATATATATATCTATATACAGTAGATATACAATATCTACTATTGTATGCTAAGCAGCTAGAACAATATCTGATATACAGAATACTGCCAAGAATATGTAAAGCAGATTAACATGGTATAATTATGCTTTTAGATATGTTTTTAAATTTCAAATTGCTTTTGCAAATGTACAGAACACAAATACATAAATGTATAAACACATGAATAAATAAAATAAGAACATAATAATACGTGCATATGGATTAACCCTTCATGTATCAGTTTGCTACTCCTACCATAACAAAGTACCATAGTCTGGGTGGCTTAAACAAGAGAAACATAATACAGAAATTTATTGTTGTACAGTTCTGTAGGCTAGAAGTCTGAAATCAAGCTTTTGGCAAGGTTGATTTCTTCAGAGGTCTATGAGAAAAAGATCTGTTCCAGGTATCTCTCCTTTGTTTACAGATAGCCATCTTCATGTTCACATGGTGTTCTCCCTGTATGTGTGTCTCTGTGTCCAAATTTCCCCTTGGTATAAGGAAACCAAGCATATTGGATTAGGGCCCACCCTAATGACCTCATGTTAACTTGATTATCTTTGTAAAGACCGTGTATCTACATCTTTGTAAAGACCGTGTATCTGAAGTCACATTCTGAGCTATGAAAGGTTAAGACTTCATCATATACATTTTGACAGGGGACAGAATTCAACTCATAACACTCTGCCCTCTGGACATCCAAAATTCATGTTCTTCTTATACGCAAAATGCATTCACCCTATCTCAGCATACCCCCTTCCACCCACCTATCTTAAACCATTAGCATCAACTCTGTCTAAAACCTCATCTACATATCATTTAAATCAAGTATGGGTGACTCTGGGTACAATTCACCCTGGGTCAAAATACCTCTTCTTCTGTGAACCTGTGAAACTAGACAACAAGTTATCTGCTTCAAAAATACAATGGTGGGAAAGACATGTGTTAAACATTCCCATTCCAAAAGGGAGAGATTGAAAGGAAGAAAGGGGTCATGGGTCCCAAGCAAGTCCAAAACCTAGTGGGGCAAATTCCATTAGATTTTAAGGCTTAAGAATAATCCTCTTTGACTCTATGCTCTGTCTTCTGGGCCCACCAGAATGGCAGCTCTACTCTCTTGCCCTGTGCCTTTTGGGCTCATGATACCAGTGGTAGCCTTGTTGACCTGTGAAGTGCTTCCAAATTATATGTCCGTTTTCTTGAAAGAAAATGCACGTTTGCAGCTGGATAGATTTGTCAGCCCATTTCCTGCCTACAGAATTCCAAAAGTCTGATAGCCTTCCTTCAGGTCATCCTGTCTTTGTCTCTGTCCCTATAAATCCAAGCTGGCAGTGTTTATACTGGTATAAAATCTTCAAAAGCCTTGTAGGCCCTCCAGTGTGGTTCACAAAGGTCCAAGCTATTAGATAAGAAGGTCTTCCACTTCCACAAGCTTTCCTTGATAACCTTATCTCTATTCCTGGCTTCTGCTGAGGTGGCTGACTATACCCATGACTCACTTGCCTTCTCCTGGGCAAACTCTTGTTCAGCCATACCATTGTCCCTTTTTCCAGAGCACACTATCTGGATAAGCTGACAATTTTCCAAAACTTCAAGTTCTAGTTCCCTTTTGCTTACCAATTCCCTATTCAATACATCTCTCCTCTCACATTTTCCTATAAGCAGCAAAGACAAATCAGGCCATATCTTTAGCACTTTGCTTAAAAATATCCTCAGATAAATATCCAAGATCATTGCTTACAAATTCTACCTTCTACAAAACACTAAAACACAATTCAGCCAAATTATCTACCACTTTATAACAAGGATGGCCTTTCCTCCAGTTTTCAGTAAAAGATTCCTCATTTGCATGTGAGATCTTACCAGAAGCACTTTAACATTTATATTTCTAGCAACATTCTGGTCATTCTTACCTCTTTCTGAGGTCTCTCCAGAACTACCTTTAATTTCCATTGTTCTACCATCAGTGTATTCAAGTCAATCTAGGCCTTTTCTATCATGCACCTCACAACTCTTCCAGTCTCTACCAATTATTTCTTACAGTAGCACTCTACTACCCATACCAAAATCTGTATTAGTTTGCTAGGGCTGCTATAACCAAGTGCCACAAATGGGATGGTTTAAACAACTGAAATTTATTACCTCATAGTTCTTGAGGCTAGAAGTCTGAAACCAAAGTGTTGGCAGGATTTGTTCCTTTGAAGGACTTTAAGGGAAATCTCTGTTCCAGAACCCTCTAGTTGGCTTGCAGATGGCAGCCTTTATATTCACATGGCATTCCCTCTATATATGTCTCTTTGAGTCCAAATTTCTCTTTTTTATAAGGACACTTGTCATATTTGATTAAGGCCCATCCTAGTGACCTCATTTAAACTTTATTATCTCTTTAAAGACCGTATCTCCCAATAAGGTCACATTTTGAGGCCCTGGGACCTCGGACTTCAACATGTGAATTTTGGGGGAACACAATTCAACCCACAGCATCCCACAATATGTAGGATAGAAAAAAATGTGTATGGTGGGGCTTCCCTGGTGGCGCAGTGGTTGAGAATCTGCCTGCAATGCAGGGGACACAGGTTCGAGCCCTGGTCTGGGAAGATTCCACATGCCGCGGAGCAACTAAGCCCGTGAGCCACAACTACTGAGCCTGTGCGTTTGGAGCCTGTGCTCCGCAACAAGAGAGGCTGAGATAGTGAGAGGCCCGTGCACTGCGATGAAGAGTGGCCCCCGCTCGCCACAACTAGAGAAAGCCCTCGCACAGAAACGAAGACCCAACACAGCCAAAAATAAAATAAAATAAATAAATAAGTTTTCATTAAAAAAAAAAAAATGTGTATGGTGATTTAAGCATCTAACTTTGACCTATCTAGTCTCAAATCATTAAGTTCTATGCGCTCAAAGCTAATGCATATTACAGAAATACAAATGCTATTCAGAGATAAATGATA
This sequence comes from Orcinus orca, assembly GCF_937001465.1. NCBI lineage: Eukaryota > Metazoa > Chordata > Mammalia > Artiodactyla > Delphinidae > Orcinus > Orcinus orca. The sequence goes on from NC_064578.1 coordinate 21,531,937, forward strand.
ACTTCGTTCACATTTATCTCAAATCGTAGACACACACTTGTTTCAAACACTATGTATAGTAGTATAACCTCATAACTTTTCCAATTAGTATTATCACTTGTATTCAACATTCTTCTTAGTCTTCCTATGCATGCCTGTAGTTCAGCAACAGCATTAACCTCATCTTACAGTTCCTTCTTACCTTCTTAATGCCTTTAGGTAAAGACATACACAGGCTTTGCCACATACTGTTTAGTGTACACATCTTTGGAATTATGGAATGTGTATTTAGCCTTGTAAATTATTCCCCACCTCTATCAATGGTGAGGTTCAGTATTATGTCATGTATAAGCCCATGACTATATTTCGCTTCAGGTAGATTGCAACATGGACACACCTACAGATTCGATTCCTAGGCAATTCCTCCATTTTTATTTCCAAGAGAAGCCTTTTCCTTTTCTGGACTTCCTTTTTAATTCTACTTTAGGATTCAGGTTAGGTATGAACTGTGCATACCTGCTAGAGTTTATTCAATCAAAAACTGAAGCATGTGGTCTCACTAATATGAGAACAAGGGGAAAATATATTTGAAATCAGATCTACACCAAGAAATACACAATGTATGATTGCCTTCGTTATGCACCATCAAAGTGTAGATTGGAAGCATCTTTAAAAGCATTAACTCAAAACGGAATGCAATATTAGCTAATTTTGTCATTATCAGAAGGCACTTGAGATATGAATTTCTGCCATCCTTGTCAGTGACTAAATGAGATGTCAATCATAATATCTAAATCAGAAACACTCAAGACACTACTGAATAAAATGTTATTAGTATAAATAAGATGTTTCTTAACCTGAAAAACTACCATGATTAAAATATTAACATCAGGAATTCTGATTTGCATTCATTGTGATGCCTCTTTTCCCCTGACCCTTAAATATTTTTTACACTTTTTTTTTGTTGTTGTTGTTCAATTAATTAATTTATTTTTGGCTTCATTGGGTCTTTGTTGCTATATGTGGGCTTTCTCTAGTTGCGGCGAGCGGGGGCTACTCTTTGTTGCGGTGCACAGGCTTCTCATTGTGGTGGCTTCTCTTGTTGTGGAGCACGGGCTCTAGGCGTGCGGGCTTCAGTAGTTGTGGCTCTCAAGCTCTAGAGCACAGGCTCAGTAGTTGTGGCACACGGGCTTAGCTGCTTCGCGGTATGTGGGATCTTCCTGGACCAGGGCTCGAACCCGTGTCCCCTGCATAGGCAGGCAGATTCTTAACCACTGCGCCACCAGGGAAGCCCCCTGACCCTTAAATATTGATAATAAATTTGCTTTTGTTAAATTTTCTCAATAATCTTATGAATCCAATATAAAGCCAGTCTGTTATAGTATTCTATTAGGGCTGGGAACATAAAGATTAATATAAGTGATTACATTAAAATAGAAGAAAAAAGTACACAAAAATTCTATGACAGTTTTTTAAAAGTAAAATAGTTTCCTTTATGTGACACTATTATAATTGAGAGTTGGTGTTGTCAAGGGTTTCAGGATATAATATTCCCAGTGTTCAGATAAACATTCTAACTTCAGATAGTTGACTGGAAATCATAATTGAATTTAAACTGTAGTATTAGCTAATGACAGAGTTTATAATGCAGATATATTGTCACTCATTAAAAATATTTACATTGTAAAAGATCAAAAACATAAAGGCTTACTTGACAAATGTTCATTCAGAAGCATATGTTTTCAATATTGTAAACATTTTGCAGAGAAGTATATGCTAATTATATTTCTTTACAGAATTTAAAATAGTTCAACAGCATTTTGAAACAAATATCTCACAAAAGAAATCTGTTGCTACCATGTCTAAGTTATCTCTAGTTTTTAAAAAGCTAAAATATCCTGAATAGCCTTTTTCTTCTGGCAAACTATGGCAATTAAGTACATCTTTCTTGGTATTATGTATGTGTAAAATGGAGAAAGTAATAGCACATACTTCTGTGGGTAAGTATGAAGAGTAAATTAATTAATACATGTGAGGCAGTTACCACAAAGCCTAGAATACAGTAAGCACTTAATAAAGGTTAACTACTGTTTTGCCTTTGGTTTATTTTCCAAAAACTACAACTTTATCTTCTAAAATTAATTTTGTTCAAAGTTTCAGGCAATAAGATTTATTTTTTAATGAATCATGTTTGAATTCCTGGTCCATAAGACATTGTGTGTGTGTGTGTGTGTGTGTGTGTGTGTGTGTGTGTGTTGAAATGTATGTAGAAAGAAGTTGCTTCATTAAAGTAAAAGTTTGTAGGTTTGACACACACTAATAGGATGGAGTCAGAATAGGGGCTTTCTACTCCAAACAATAACATTCACTAGTTTATTCACAATAACATTCAACAAGAGTTCGAGAGAATCAAAGACATATCTTAAAGTAGAGTCAAGAAACAAACACTGTATGGAAAATGGGCCAGCATTGGGAATTCAAAGAAATGGAAATGTATCAAAAGTTTACACCAAGGGAGGTAATAATAAAGTAAGAATAAGTCCAAAATCTATCTGAAGTTGGGTTCTCCAAGAAACAAATGCTGAGATGCAGTTTTCCAGCAGGAAGTTTATTAGGAAGTGTTCTTTGAATGTACATCTATGGGAGAGTGAAGGGCATAGGACGGAAGAGGGAGTAACTGGGATATGAGACAGTTGCAACAAAGGTTTCAGACATTCCCATAGCTGGTATGGTCTTCAGAGTTGGCCCACCTTAAGGTAAGCAGGAAGGGCCTTTATAGCTCCCTACCACTGGCCAATAGTTGGATACAAAATCCTATTAACAGGCAGCCCTCAGACAGCAATTTCAGGGGAAGCACCAACAAAGCAGCTGGGAGAATGAATGCCTCAGACTTGAGGGGGAGATACGGTGCTTACAACAGCATCCCCTACACAATAAAACCAATCTTTGAAGCTTGATTTTATTGCCCTGTAACTTTGAGGAGAGAAGGGGATTGCAGCAAGAAGTCAGGAAGAGAGTTGAGAGAGTGGATGAAGTCATCTTCAAAATATCTTTTTCAGGTTTCTTTATGAAAGTAAAAGTTGAGCACACAATCTGGAAACAGCCAGGGCTCAGAAATTCCCTTTTTGATTATAGAATCACACAATAATATCAGTATTATGAGTAGAATTTATCAATAAAGATGTATTAATTAAACTGCTTTGAATTATATTTCTTGTGTGCACAGCTGTTTCCAATTACATGATTATAGCTTACAAAGCCAACAGTTGAAATCATGTCTTTTTACCATCTATGAGAGAAAGTAGCACACTGTAAAACTATAAAAATAAGCTCTCATTCTGCAAGAACAAGAAATGCAGAATGAGGACTACAGACGCTAGCCACTGAGGGAATTCATGCAGAAATATGCCCTCCAGCATGATGCTTATTCTAAATGACATGACTTATCTCAGAGCTCCTTTCACCAAGCAGATCTTTAAATTAACAATGGGTCAGATTCAGAAGCATTTAGTTAGGAGATAGTCAACATAAAAATGTGTTTCTTCATTTTACTGGCCCACTGCTTTCAAGTCAGGTGTCCCCAAATCACTAATGATCACATATAGAGGTCAGTGGGACTCCATCACCTTTGCTTTCAATAATCTTTTATGTCTTTTGGACTTAAAACTAAGGAGAATAACTCGTGACCCATGCAGCCAGAAGAGTTCAAGGGTTTAACCCTCAGGCTCTGTGCAGACAGATCTGGGTTTGAATCCCGGTTCCTCCACTTAGTCACTCTGATTTTTAACAATTCAGTTAAGGACACAGGATATTATGCATCAAAAAAAAGTCACTGTGATGAAAACAGATGTTAGACAAATTTATTAACAGAGATGCTGTTTCAGTCTCTTAATTAATTAATTACCATTGATTGAATGCCTCTTATGTACCAGAACAGTCCTAACTTTCTATGTGTATTAACTAATTAAATCATCAAGTCAGCTTCATGCAGTGGGTACTATTATTATCCTCGTTTTATAGATGAAGAGCTAAAGCTTTGAGAGATTATGTGAATTGTGCAAGCTGACTGCTAGTAAGTGGCAGAGTCAGGATTATCAACTAGTAATACTTAATAAATAGTGGTCATGACAAACAATAAATGTTAGGTCTACGGTCACTAGTTCTACAGTACTAATACTACTTCTACTGCTGCTGCTGTGAGTAGCTCTACACAGTGCTAAGGGACTAGAAGAGAGTACAGTCTGACTACAGAATCAAAAAACCCATGTCTACTTCTGGTTGATACCTTGGCTCCTTATAGTGATATTTAACTGAAGATCATAATACAGTTGACCTTTGAACAACATGGGTTTGAACTGTGCAGGTCCACTTATATGCGGATCTTTTTCAATAAATACATACTGCAGTACTACATGATCTGAGGTTGGTTGAATGTGCAGCTATGGAACTGCAGGTACAAGGGCCGACTATAAAGTTATATTCAGATTTTTGACTGTGCTTGGATGGGTGATGCCCCTAAACCCACATTGTTCAAGGGTCAGCTGTATTTTCAGCTATAATTTATATTTGCCATCTAATTTGCACTGCTCAAAATCTCCAGTATGTTACTTATGGCAAGTACTGTAGATGAGAAAAGATGGAAGCACAAGTACAGGAAAGAAAATAAGCAGGATCTCAAATTTGGGGGAATGGAAGGATGGAATTAGAACTTGAATCTGGTATTTTGTCCACTTAGTTTATTATAAAGGAGGAAAAAAAAACTATCAACAAACTTAAGTTTCTCTTCTTTCTTTTGCCAAATCACATGAGTAGATTTTCACCCCATTTGGAGAATGTATATGAGATGGTACCATGTAAAATACAGGCTATACAGAGTAAACGTTTCACTGTGAGGACCCTGTGTGCTACCTGAGTGTTAAGTTGTCATCTACCAGAACAGCTGAAGTTCAGGAACCAAGTGGGATCTTCAAGCTTACAAACATTATCAAAGAAAACATAGAGCAGTTTAAAATATATAATCCAATCTGAGCCATGAGACCAGCCACTTCAGAAACCATATACAGTTGGCCACCTGTATCCATGGGTTCTTCATTCATGGATTCAACCAACCATGGATAGAAAATATTCAGAAAAAAGTTTCTAGAAAGTTCTAAAAAGCAAAACTTGTATTTTCTGCATTCCAACAGCTATTTACATAGTATTTACATTGTAATAGATAGTATAAGTAGTCTAGAGATTATTTAAAGTATACAGGAACATGTGCACAGGTTATATAAAATGGCAAATATATATAAGGGGCTTGAGCATCGATGGAGTGGATTTTGGTATCTGAGGGGTGTCTCACAACCAATCCCTCGTGGATATCAAGGGACCATTGTACTGACTTGCCATTGGGCTTGTTCTTACATGGGCAACTCTAGACAAAAGTTCCAGGGTGAATGCCAGTAGGAAATTAACTCTGAGCAATGGTCAAAGGAATGGAAAAATACATTATCTGTGGGTGTTTCACCAAACCGAGTTACTCCAGTTCATTTCAAAAGCTGATGTGCTGATTCAGAAAACTTAGTTTGGCTATGGATACAATAGTCTGACTTGGAAACAGAGAGAAGTAAAGGGAAAAGTGAAAGCGTTTTTGGAAGGTAAACTTAATATCTTAGGTAGGAAGAGCATTAGATCTGGAAATAGGAGTTTCTATGTTGAATTCTGGCACTAATGGGCTGAAATTTTGTGTCCCCTCAAAATTCATATGTTGAAATGTGATGGTAATAGGAGGTGGGGAGATCGTAAGGGTGGAGCCCTCATGAATGGGATCAGTGCTTTTGTAAGAAGAGGCAAGAGAACTTGCTCTCAGCTTCTGCTCTCTACAAGGAGAAGACGGCCTTTTGTAAACCAGGAAGAGTGTCCTCGCCAAACAGCGAATCTGCCAGCATCTTGATCTTGGATTTCCCAGCCTCCAGAAATGTGAGAAAGAAATGTGTGTTGCTTAAGACACCCAGTCTATGGTAATTTGTTACAGCAGCCCAAGCTGAATTAGACACTTGGTCAAGTTGCTTCAATCATTTAGGCTATATTCATCACATGTAAATTGAAGATCTTGAATTTAGTAGTCAATGCACTGACCAGAAGTGAATTTTGAGGACATTTTCAAATCATACACTTTGTTTGCCCCAATAGGGTACTATGAAAGAATGATCTAGTCATTCAGACAGTTTGCTAAACCTCAGTCATTCTCGTACTAATTTCATGATTTTTCTACATCTACTTGTACTATTTTTTGCTTATATTTTCTTTATATTGTCTCATAATTATACTTAGATTTATTTAAAATCAAATTAAATTAAATCAACACTGTAAGTAGAATACAAAGTAAAACTTGCCTTACACCAGAAATGTAACTATAAAACCATAAATTTTACAAAAGCAAAAGATTATTGTTAAACTGATCAATTGTTTAGGGATGTGAACCTAAGGTTTATTCTTTTTATAATGTAAGATGAGTACATATTGAAATGGTTAAAGAGTTGTTTCCAATATACTAAGACTTTTTCCTTGCATAATTGATGGAAAATCAAAAGAACAAAAAGACTAAATTTTTAACAGTGACGTTAAAAAAAAGTGCCTGTTTAGGTACCACCAAAAGTGATCTCAGGTCCAGATGATATGCATACCAAATGCTGGAATTTCTACTTTTTTTTTTTTTTTTTTCTTTTGTGGTACACGGGCCTCTCACTGTTGTGGCCTCTCCCGTTATGGAGCACAGGCTCCGGATGCGCAGACTCAGCGGCCATGGCTCACAGGCCTAGCCACTCCGCGGCACGTGGGATCTTCCCAGACCGGGGCACGAACCCATGTCCCCTGCATCGGCAGGTGGACTCTCAACCACTTGCGCCACCAGGGAAGCCCTCTACGTTTTCTTATCCAGAAAACATTTAAGTGTTCTGCCAGACAGAGTAAACTCATTTGAACTACGGCTGAGTCATTCTTTCAAGGAACGAAGTACATATTATGAAGCAGTGAAGAAGCACATGTACATAAGTAACCACCAAGCGAGAGTGAGACTATTAAGTGCCCTTGGAGCCAAAGAGTTATCTACCTACCCAACAGGTTTTCTCTTTTTTGGGTACATTAGGACCTCTAAAGTGGCTGTACCCCTTTCTGGAAATACAATAAAATATGTTATTTTCAGAACAAGAGCCTTTCTCTTATTGCAGATTAATTATAAATGTCTTTATGTCTGAGAATTTCTTCTCACTTTTATCATTCTGTTCTTTCTATCCCAATCATCTTCACAGAAATTATCACTACCTGGTATTTTCTTGTGTGTTTAATTCAGAATGTTTTCTTTCTCTTAGAATGTTCACTCCACAAGGGAAAAGCCCTTGTCTGTTTTCTTCACACTTGGGTCAGTGATGTGCAGCAGCTGGCTTGTTCTAGTGCATGAGAGTGGATCGGTAAACTTTCAGGAATTTTATGAGCCAGTTGACATCATGCCAGTAGCTTAAAATCAGTCATGTTAGGAGTATTTATATAAGACTCAGCAAAAGCTACAAATACATTTTTTCTGGGGAACTGGTTGTTAAACACTTTCTTGTACAGCACTTGCTGTGTCTCCATGCCTAGATACATGCTTGCAACATGGAAGAGGCCCAATCAATGTTTGTTTATTGAATAAAGGAAATGTCCAAAGATAGGGAAAAAAACCTCACTGTCCCAGCTCAAGGGAAGTCAGGAAGGAGGAGTTCCCTCTTATTCATGTGGGAGAGTCAGCCTTTTTTGTTCTATTCAGGTCTTCAACTGATTGGGTGAGGCTCACCCATATTAAGGAGGGCAATCTACTCAGTCTATTGATTCAAATGTTAATCTCATATAAGAACAGCCCCACTGATACACTCAGAAAAATGTCTGACCAGATATCTGGGCATCCAGGGGCTCTGTCAAATTGACACATAAAATAAGTCATCACAAGTAAGTTCCCAATATAAGCTGTTATTATAATAATTACCATTATTAATATTATAATTAATGTTATTAATATTACATTATTATTAGGCGACAAGCATTTTGGTGGGCATTTTCACACACAGTATCTTTTGTTGACATCTCTCCTTCACATAGTATTTTAATTATTAAATCTCAAAAAAAGCACTATTATAGCAAATTATCAATTACCTTTAGTATTAATTCAAAAACTAAAAAAAACCTAGAGAGACCCTATCATTAACCTTGTATTCCTCTGCTGTGTTGCACATAGTAGGGCCATAAGGAGTTCTTTGTTGACTTCGAGAAAATCTAGGGCAGTACTCAGGAGCCTCATTCAGAGAACAGAGAGCACATCTGTTATCAGAGAAAAAGCGTGTACTTATTTTAGCAAGTGGTATTCGCATTAATTTTTCTTGCCTCTATCCTCTACAAAGGCCATGGGTTAAGATTTATTTTTCAGATTGTTAGAGGTCATAATATAAAAATGATCTCCGAATGCAAGAATAGCAACATAGTTAAAAGTTCGTGGTTTGGACAGTCAGCATTAATGTAGACTGGAGAAGTAATTTGGCAATCTCTCCCCCTTTCCCTAGGTAGATTGATGAATGACCATTTCCTCTATTCTGTGTTCAGAAGTTTTATGGGCCATGGAGAATGCAAGATCAGAGATATTTGTGCCTGATATCAAAAGAAGTATTATCCAGCCACACTTAAATAAATGTTGTAAAAGACCTGAACAAAGCATTTCTGAGTACCAAAAATTCCAGTTTTCAGAGAAATTTTGAAAGTTTGCAAATAAATAAGAAAGAAAACTATATTTGTGGTTTCAAAGTAAGGTCAAAGCTCCTAGAATTGCAAATTATCTTAGGAATTGGTATTCATTCAGAGCTCCATTGAATTAAATTAAGGAGTGTGCAAGATTGATTATCTAGATCTCTAACTTGGAGAATTTTCCAGACATTTTCAAAGACTATTGGAAACATTGAGATCACCATCAATTAGGTTAAAACAAATACAAATTTGATACATTCCAGCCTTCTGGAAGAAACGCAGAATAGGGAATGAGAAAGGGGAAGGATCCTAAGGTCTGTGTTTGAGTCTCAAAACTTCTATTCATGATATTCTAAGATATTCTGGGATAAGTATTATTTTATAAAGATCTCTTCCATCTTTAGACCACATATGCTGAAAACTGATTCACTCTCTTAATACTCTAATTTTAACAACTGTTGTTATTCATAGGTCTCCAGTGAAAGGTGATACTTTGATTCTTTTCTCCCTAAATTTGTCTTAGAAACGTATGCATGTATTTTGTGTCATCTGCCATTCTTCCTTTCTTTCCAACTTTTACATTCAACATATTTTTGAATACTCATGTCTTTGTCCCTGGATTTCTCTTGAATCCACACACTTCATCTTGACTACCACTGCCTCCCAAGTGTGGGCCACCCAAAACTTTCATCTGAATAATTTCCAAAACATGGCCTGCATAGTTCTCCCTTCTTCACAGTGCACCAGAGCGATCTATGTCATCTGAGAAGCAATCTGACCTTGTCATTTCTCTGATTAAAACCTTCCATGTCTATACTCTAGCCGTCAGTGCAAACCCCAAGCTTCTAAAGCTGCCTTATTAAGCCTTCCTGAGATGGTCATTGCTTTGCTCTCCAATCACTCACAACTCCTTGTGTTCCACTCCACTGTTCTGTTATACCAAACTTCTTCCATCCTATGAGAGCAATTCATGTCCTCTTGTCTGTCCAACTTTACATAACCAATCACCCAAAATCCAGACCAGTCCCTATCAACTGATCATTTATTTGGCCCAAATCCACCAGTCCTCTGATGCTGTGTAAGTTGCTGCTTCCCTCCCTGGTGGCCCAGGAATTGCTCATGTGCCTTCCTTATGTGTTCTCATCACACACATCACATTCTAACTCATGCATTCCTCCCCATATACTGAACAGTCTATTTTCTTAGTTGTCTTCCCAACTAGTCCACAAGGGCAAACTCTGACAAATTCATCATGGTAAATTAAGACTTTATTACAGTTCTGAACATAGAAGTGTCTCAATAAATATTTGGGGAAGGGAGAAAAAATAAGGTTTGCTAAGGGAATAATTACAGAGAATAAGACTTGGACCAATCTTTCCTCTCCTATCCTTTCCTCTCTCCTTCCCCTCATCTCCCCTCTCCTCCTTCCTCTCCTCACCCTTCTCCCTCTCTCTGCCTTCCCCCACTTCCTTGCCTCTTGCTACTTGGGAACTCACTGAACTCCATGTCCGTTATTCCTTTGTCCTTTTTCATAACAGTGGTTTTATTGATGTGCTATCTCCAATAGATTTTAGAGGTGGAGGTGGAGTAAAAGAAGGAGAGGAGGAAACGTAGGAGGAGAAGGAGAAAATGGAATAGTAGCAGGAGATTTAACATTCATGAAGCACTTTTTATGTGCTAGGCATTCTACCAAGTATTTCACCAGCATCTCTCATTGCATCCTTACATCAGCAGTATGTGAGAGGTACAGTTATAATTCTCATTTTATTAATAAGGAAACTAAGGCACAGTAAGTGGCATACCCAGGAACTGAACTTGAACCTGTCCACCTGCCTCCCAAGTACACATTTTTTGTGAAACCATATAGCTTCCCTCACTATACATTGAACCAATGCTCAGGTCATTAGATGTGTACAGAGCTCTTGAATGAAACTCTTTGGTTCCTTTAGACCTTAAAGGCAGAACTCAAGATTTGGGGCTATTCTCCCAGATGTGTATCTGGGAATGCTAGAAAGAATGAAAGCATATGTCTTTCTTTTCCCTTCCCATATATCTCCTGCACCCTCTGCTAGGATTTTCCTCACCCATATATCTCCTGCACCTTCTACTAGGATTTTCCTCAGTGACTATCCTGCCTAGCAGCAGTGCAGTGAAAATGCAATGCAAGGACCTTTTTTATTTAGGAACACATCCCAACACTGCATCAGGCCATGGCACATGTTAGGAGTAAAAATCAGGGTCCACGAATCCCATTCCATGCCCTGGGTTTCTCCTTTTGCTGAAAATTTCCTGACTTGTCTTCATTCAGCAGTGAGCATTTCCCAAGGATCTCCAGGTGTCCCTTCCTGTAATAGTTTATTACCCTTCTAGTTGTTGAGAGATGAAAGCTGCTGTTAATGCATTTGGTGCACTCTCCAACAGCTGCATTGATTTTAGGTCCTGCATTGCAATCCCTTTGTCAGATGTTGTGTGGAAACCGAGCTCAGCTACTCATTTATCATAGGTACTATTTCTGGTATGTTTGAAATTTGCCCTCTGCTTCTCTGAGAACTGCACTGGCTAGTGTTGTACACATTGAAAGTGTGTGGTAGATATCACATACTCATGGAATGAGTGTGAGAGTCTATGTAACTTTCTATGACTCTTTAAGAAGGCAACAGTTGGTTACACCTCTTCAGGTTCCTCAAACTCCTCTCTCTTCCTTGTATTTCCTTCTCTGTCTTCAAGGATGAGCTTTCCTCCTCCTTTTGAGTTGACTTGGCCTGATCTAATGTTTGAGATTCAACTCAGGATCTCCCTTTTTCTATGAAGCAAGACTAGGCCCACATGTCTCTCTGCTACAATTCTGTTCTCGCTGGGCTGTGAAAGCTCACTCATATGTGTGTGGTGTCTTCAATTAGCCTCTTTGCTTTTCAGAATCAAGGGTTATAGGCCTTCATCTTTAGTATCTTGTATTGTAGCTGGAACCAAGTCTTGTATCAATATGTTTTCATGGAGTGAATAAGTATTCTAAAGATTTCACTAAGTTCATGATAAGCTTTTCAATTCAATCACCTGAAATCCAATAGTTTGGATAAGGTATTCAGGACATCTGTTTACATACCATTCATTCAGGCTTTCAGTTTGGACCAAAGTTTTCTTATCTTTTGAAGTCTGGCACATTCATTAATGTTTCTTCTGTAATTGTTGCTTTGCTCCAAATAGAGAAAAAGTTTAAAGGAGTCTTTTCCTCCTCCTCCTCCTCCTTCTTCTGCAAAGGAGGTACCATGATGGGGTGCAGACTGCAGGGATTTGACATTTGAAGTTCTGAGAGTCATCCTTAGTTTTGCTGTGTCTTAGGGACTGTCATATAAACTGAGAGCTCATCCACAAGATGGAAATAACAGTGCCTTCTTTTTACATCTTGAAGGGTTGTTGTAAAGATCCAAATATAATTATTCATATTTTTGCTCTCAGAAATACTCAAAGAAATATAACCTCTGCTAGTACTTGTAGAAGACCACCAATATCTTTATCAATCAATCTATCTATGCTATAGTTCCCCTAAAACTCTACTTTATATCTGGTTATTAGTGTCCTAAACACAAGCTACTACATTTTTATTATTTCCCCTGGGTACATGGTTTTATTTCACCAAACTTTTGAGCTCTCTGGCGAAATGCAAGAGTTATTTCTTCAACTGAAAGTAAATTTAATTGACTTATTTAAATACAAATAGAGGGCATTTTAGTAGGAATGGATTATAGTATTATAAAATTATGGTTTCAAATACAGCTGGTTCTCAGAATTATCCATGGAGCTTAATAAAAACAAACAAAACAAAACAAAAACAGATTTCTTGTCTTTACCATAGACGCACTGGGAATCTCTATGAAATATCTGCCCCACTGATCCTGATGATGGTGCTTGTGTTCCTCAGCAAACCTTGTGTCCCATAAACTGTGTTTTGCACCAGAGAGTTCTCCACCTTGTCTAGAGCTGACTAGACCAGGGAAAGTTCATTCACTGGAGCCAAGTTATAGGCCTCTCAGTGATTTATCTCCTGAATACATGGGGTAGTCTTATTTGCTAGAGGCAGAGATCTGGTCATAAATATCCTAATTCTACCACTTATTAGGTGTATAAACTTAGTCAAGTCACATAACCACTTTGAGCCTTAAATTGGGAGTGGGGAGAAGTCAGAATGTGCTAAGTTTGTTCCTTTGCAAAATAAAGAAAACAACAGAACTTAACTCACAGGCTTCTAAAATTTATGACACATAGAAAGTACTAGATTATGTGTAGTTTTCATCCTATCTTTCATGGGGTTGTTGAAAGGAATTATTTAGTTGATGTATATAAAGTGCTTAGAATAGTTCCTGGCATCTATAACTGCTCGATAGGAGTTAATTATATGTTGCTATTGTTATTTTACCTAACTCTTGGTTGTGTGCTTTCTTTCACTTGCTGTAACATGCATTTATAATTCACTGGACTCCTGCATCCTCACACACTCATTCAGCAACAGTCCCCTGTGGGTGAGTACCTGTTGAGCCTCTGTGTCTGGAATGCGCTGCCTGGTGTCCTGGGACTGCTTAGTCTCTCCCAATCCTCTACAACTAGTTTCAGATGTCAGCTCTGCCTCTGTAGCTTCACTGACAACTTGGTCTCCATAGAGAGACCCTCATCTAAGCTCTAATTGTCCTCTGAGCCACACTTAATTTCTTGTACTCATCACAGAATATTAGCATCAGTTGTTTTTTATGAACACATAGGGCTACTACATACAGCAATGGAGGCTGTGCCCTAAGACAACCTAAGACTTGTAGCTGGATCCTAAGACAAGTGAGTGGACGTTCAAATGCAGTCCTGGTTATTAGTCAATGCTGCTTGTCATGGGACTGGATCTAATTAGTTCAATAAGAAGCATGTTTTACAATTTATCTGCCTGAAGAGGTTGCATTATATGATTTATCTGCACCAAAGGACGGCACCTTTTCATAGTTGGCACAATTGGAGATGGTAACCCTAATCATGTCCTCACTAGTGCATAAGTTCCCTGAAGTCTGGAATCACAATCATCTTCAAATTCATTCATTTATGTATCCACTCATTCAATCATTCAACAAATATTTTTTGAGAAACTAATTTGTGCCACTCATTCTCCTAGATCCTGCATCTCTGTTCTTTGTCCCTCACATGGTGGATAATATAAATACACTACAGTTTCTTCATATAGCCGGTTGCAATTTTGTTTCCATGAGTAAGTGTCTGGATGAGGTGAATAACTAGCAAACTAGACAAAGTTACTTTCTTACCTTAATTTCTGTTTTCTCACCACGGATTAAAACTTATTTCTACAACTCTTAAAGACCATATTAAATATAATAATAAAGAAGGTAGCTCATAGAAACTACAGCTACCAGCAAGCATGTTTATATTGTTGACATCCATCCATCTATAGTCAACATTTATGTGTTAACTACCATGCTCCTGGCTTAGGTTAGGTATGAGAGATACAACTAAATTAGGTCCTCACTCTGTAAAGTTCAAAGTTTAGCATTTTAAAGTAAGCAAATGTACTTAAAGAATGGACTTAAATACTAGTAAGAGATGGTAATAGTAAGTTAACGAGGAAACAATGCACACTACTCTAAATTGTATCATCTCTGGTTTGAATTTTAAGGGAAAAGTAAGTTTACCCTGGATACGATCATGGAGGCTGGGTGTTCAATGCAAAACCTATTCAAAAGCACAGAGTCAAAAACTGAACAACAGCAAAACATGTTTGAGAAAAAAATACAACATGTTTTGGCTAGAGGCCAAATTTCTGTGCCAGCATTCAAGGAGGTGTTTTACGGGAGGAGGGAAAGGATTTTGTAGGTGGCAGTGGGGGGGTGTTTCCAAAATTTCAAATATCTTAGGTGTCCCATCAAGGTCATAGCTAGCAAGACAGATTGCTATCATTGAGAAGAAGTGATTGGGACTAATGGATAAGGTGGGTTCCACTTGAAGAGAACTGTCCTTAACCTGGGCAAGCCATGTTGCAATAATTTAGAGAACAGCTTTCAATCTGTTGCTTTCTGTGAAATCTCTAATTTTAAAATATTGACAACATATTAAAATTTTTATTTAATGTGTAGAACAAACCAACTGTATCTTGACCTGCCCACCTCCAATTTATAACCTCTGATATTAGGATTTGTTTGTCAATTTTTATCCTGAAGAATTGTGGGTGGTGAAGAGTTGGGGGTGGATAGGGTGGAGGGAGAGATGTAGATCAAGTTTGCATTTTAAAGATAAAATTCTGGCACGACTGGAAGTATTGTTTATAACCTGGAGGCTTGGAAACTTGCATTCAATCCCTCTGAAGTGCTTGTTAAAATGCTTCTTCCTGGCACCACCTTAGATGTTTGGAATCAAAGTAGATGGAGAGTGTACTGGACACCATGGTGGGAGGGGAAGGCCAAAATGAAAAAGACCAAAGAGTATGTTATCTTCTCATTAGGGGAAAGGATATTCTTATGCTGTTACTCAAATTACGAAATAATTCTTCCTTTCTATTGCTATACAAAATGAGGTATGCCTCTCCTTATGGGAATAATGGCAGGCTTTGAAATACTGGAGACTATGAGAGTTGACCTGTTGTTTAGTGTCAATGTTACTCATTTATAAATTAAGGGTTTGCTTATTGACTTAATAACTCCTTGGTAATCACTGTTTATAGCATCCTTGTATACAGAGTCCTCCTGATTAGTGCACTGTTGACCTGGAAGATGATGCTTTTATCACTCAGTTCAGTCCAGTGCAAGTTTTCAGCATACTCATTCCAACCAATTCCCACATTTAAAAAAAAACAAACAAACAAATGTTACTCTCATTAAAATTAATGGCTGTTATGCTTACCCACAAAAAGTAGACTCCATCACTAACTGCAGCAGCAAAGGATAGCATTAGATAATTTTGATTGAATGTATTAAGACATAGGCACTTACTTTTCCATTTACAAAATTAATAAAATTATCAAATTCTAATTTAAAATCCTTTTACCGTCCCTCACAGAGCTTTGCTTTTTTTGACCTATTTTATCCTTTCACTCTATCTACCTACTTATAAAAATTTCACCACATAGAACATAATGATAAACACCAAGACATGTGAAATATTTTCACAATACTCTAGAGCCCCAGAATGTTGATTCTGGGCACCCAGGGGTTGAAGATTCCATTTTCATCAGGTGAAATATTGGGAAGTTCATCCTTATTATTGAATCAAAACTGGCCTCAGTTAATGGTGGGGCTGAAAGAGATTAGTGTCTCACTTAAGAACATGCCAACTGGGTGGATGTACACTGGGAAAATGATGCAATACCCTGGTACATGCTTGTCCAAATCTTTTATAATTTTCTTATCAACTGAATTAAAAGCAGACCAAAGTCTTACAAAAATTATCACACATCACAACAGGCCCTTGCAAAATCAAAAGCATTATAACATGCATGCAAAATGAGTTTTCTACTGTCAAAGGAACATCTTGACTCCAATGGTATCAACTTATGGTTGAAAAAATGTTGAGAAAAATTCCCAAATTTCCCTTAAAATGAGAGACCATTATTGTTTAATTTAAGGATGGTGTCAGTTTACAGGCCATCTCTTATTGACAAAGATCATATGAAATGATCCTCAAGTCTGAAAATATGAGGGAAGCATAGAGTAGAAAGAGAACATAGTTAGGAGAGAGCCTGAGGCTCTAGATATGTTTTGATCTTGATAGGCATGTATTTCCTTTCAATGGTGAGCCCGTTTTAAGGCCAATAACATGTCACGAATGCCATGGGTTCTATGTCAGGAATGGTAAGATAAGGGCAATACTGAAGAAAGCAGAGCCAACCACATTTATTCATTCAATAAAGAATGATTCTGCAACTGTTTCTTAGTGCTCTTAGAGAAAAAAATATGCAGAAAACATTAGGAATATTTCATCCTGCCATGGGGTTTAACTGTAAACCAGTGATTTAAATAAAACTGTAGACAGAAGGCTTTTTATGCAGGAATCTTTGAAGCTGCATTAAAGAATTAAAAGTGTGCATAATGAACAAAGAATTTTAATATATGTGATCTCTTTACATATCATAAGTTTTATCATTGTCTTAGATATGTGCTTCAGGCGGATTGCATTTTTGACTATGTGAGCCATAAAAATTTAAAGAACAAACAAAAAACCCCCAAACCTTGAATTGCTCATTCATTCAGTACTCATGAATGAGTAATGTGCTACCTTCTGTGTCTGAGGTTTGTGTTAAGAACTAGGATTACAGAGTGAGTAAATGTGACTCAGGTCTTTAAGAAGACTATGGCCTATTCAAAATGGCTGCCCAAGCCGTCTACATTTCCTGGGCCTCGGGTTACTCCTATTTACATTGAAAGGGCTGGATGAAATTTTCTTCTGTTCTCTTTTCAGACCAAAATTTCAACAAATATTCAGAGGACTGTATAGAACCATTAGTTTGCAAATAAAATGTATAGATATTCTAGGAGTACAATGAGGAAGGCTGCTGTGAAAATTCATTTTCTAGCCCTGATAGCACATCTCACCTTTCAAGTTCTTCCCATCAGTGTAGGGTTATAACTTGCTGTGTTTAATTCATTCGATATTCATTAACATTTCCACTCCTATTTAGAGAGTACTGTCTATGTACAGGTTAGTCGGTATACTAGGGACTTTAAATGCCTTATCTTGAATTTTATCCTCAACACAATCCAAACATTATTATTATCCACATATTACAAATTAAAAAAATGGGACTCAGGGAAATTGAGTGACTCACTAAAGTCACGCAGGTATCAAGTGACCAAGTCAAGATTCAAACTCAGAAGGCCGATCCCTAAGGCAGGTGCTCTTAACCTCTTCATTAGCACCACAGCAGGGCCCTTGTTAAAAAACAACAAAAAAAACAAAACTCCTTCATCTCTAGCATTATCATCCTTCTGGGAACCAAGCACTGTATCCATCAGATTCACAGGCTTCCATCCCCTCCAAGACAGCACAGATATCAGCTACTCTTGAAGTATTTCCTGACCGTCTTTCCAGCCTGGTTGGAAGTAGAGCTCCTTTGTACTTGCTGCCATCATTGTGCAATCATAGCTGATAGTTTCATATTTGCTTGATTTCCCCTCTCGATTTTGATCCCCTAACAGCACTGTTTATGCCTTTCTCATCTTTGTCTACCCAGTCCCTAGCACAGGATCTGACTATGACAAATATAAGACTATGTATTGAATAAACAACTAAATGGTCATGTGAGCAAACGAATGTAACAATGCTCAGTCTACCTTGCTAACTATAATTAAACCATATAATTTTTTACTGAGTCCTGAGAAGTTATGTCTAGGAATGGGTGAGCTAACTAGGCAAATATTATACTTAAGTTTTATTTCCCTGCATGATGTTCCAATTACTGAAGAAAAAAAATGATGGAAAGGGAAGTCTATGAGCAAGGTAACATTTGCTGTCACTGTTCACGTGTTGTAGAAATGTTTTATGGGAAATGATATAGAGCAGTGTTTCTCAAGATGGGGTCCTGAACCAGCAACATCTGCATCATTGGAAAAGTATTAGATTCAGAAATAAGGGGTATGGGTTTGGCAATCCAAAATTTGAAAAACACTAGTATATCATTCCTAGCTCCTAGGTACTAGTTAGAGAAACTAACCATGGCGATTTTGAATTGCCATTTTTGTCACTCATTTTCTTTTATGTTGCATGTCAGGGGTAGGAGGGGAATATTGCTGGTTTTAGCCAGATCCCTTTGAAGCACAATCTGAAAGAACTCTCTTGGACCCATAGTTGGAAACAACTACAGTAGCACTAAGTGACCGTATTAATGGAATGCTCCTGGGCATTCCCACCTGTGTTTACAGCAGACAATAAACATCATTGACAGAGTTAACAGATGACCTGAATTGACACTACAGATAATTCCAAGGAGTTTACTTCTGCTAGTGGGTTAAAATGATACCCTGTCAGAATAGGAAATGCAGCATTGAGCCCTCAGGTTCTAATAATGGGCTCTGTCAGTGTGTGCCTTCTCTCTCCTCCCACAACTGTATAATCTCTCTCCAGTTGCTTTCAGGGAAATTCATTTACAATTATATATTGGTTATCACTGGGTGAGCAAAACCCACGTACCTCTTGTTCTTCTTTATTGCAGTGTCATTTTCTCAAATGAACAAACAAGAAAACAACCCAAAAGCACAGAAGGCAGCATCTGGACGATGTTCTTTGTCGATGGATCGTGTTGGTCTTGTGTTTGCAGCAAGCTCTATTGTGCATTGCTGGAATGACTTTGGGGAGCACATGCTCTTTATCTACACAAGTGAGTGCTTTTATTTCCCTGTCTTCCTCAAGGAGAAGATGATGCAATCACAGTTCAGCAATGAGAAGTCAGGAGGAGGGGGAGGAGGAGGGAGAGAGGAACAATTTAAACAAAATTTCTGTCAGACAAGAGGTCTCTTCTCCTTTGCCCCTTTGTCAGTCTTAAGCAGACTAGCACGCCTGGCCAGTGATGCAACCCACTCTGCATGGCCTCTATGTTATGAAATGAGTTGGTGCCTGGAAGAGCTGCCACTGAAATGAAGCCAATTTTCAGGGAATTTTCAGCTGCCGCTCACGGTTGATGGAAGTATTAACTCATTGGTGTTAAGACATTCTGGTGATGGGTAACACTCAATTTCATTTTGAAGCATCAATATTGCAAATACCCACTCCAGATGTAAAACTGGTTCATGTGTGTTTAATTTATTTGAAAGACACTGCAGACTATTGATTTTTTTTCTCCTTCCAGAAAATGAAAGCAGCATACCAGTGTGTCCTTGGGCAATTGATGTAACTTACATATGCCTCTCTTTGCTCATCTGTATCAGATACAGGACTAAAAGCTCATGGCATGGTTCATTCAGTTTGTAATCACATTCTGATTGTATAACATATGTCAAATTACAAGTGAAGAATGAGGGTGGGAAGGGCCAAGAAGGAACAGAGTGGGAGAAGAGGCAAAGGTGAGGTGCTGTGTTGAATGGGTAAAACATCCAACGAGCACATACTTAAAAGGTCTAAATGTTACAAGAGATACATGTGCCAGGTAGTGGACCAGCACAGCGAAGTAATAAATAACTCAACTTGAGGGTCTCAGAGAAAGAGTCACAAAGGGAATAGAAATCGAGTTATTGACTGAGAGAGCCCAGAGGAATGTGCTGCAAGCGGAGGAAGAGTGGGTGCATTATACAGGAGGACTAGCGTTTTCAAAAGGATGGAAGAAGAAGAAGGTTGAGGTTGGACCCTGTACTGCATAAGGGAGAGTGATGGAAAACAAGCCTGGGAAATGTACAGTACATTACTGCAATCTTTTTTTCTTTTCTAATGCAAACAGAATGGTTAGAAAGAAATGCACCAAAATGATAACAGTGATTATCTCTGCACAGTAAGAGTATAAGCTGATTTTACCTTATACTTTGTATGATTATGTATTTTCCAAATTTTTTGTAGTGAGTATGTATTGTTTTATAATATAGAATAAAATGTTATACATATATATATATCATCAGTCACACAGGGTCATGGTGCAGATTAAATGTGACTATGGATTCATTAACCTAACTAACATTTGCATGCCTACTATGGGCAATACACTCTGGTAATTTTAAAGCCTAAGGAGAAAAAAGATACAGTGCCTGTTCTCTTGAAGCTCACTGCTTCTGAAAGGGTGACAGAAACACAATCAGTCTAATGAGGGAAGTCAGGTCACATGGAAGCACCAAAGAGTGTCTTGAAATTTAGAACAGAGTTTACCGGGACAGTTTACTAGAGGAGAGGATACTAACATTGGCTGGCCTTTGAAGGACTGGCAAGAAAGGGCAGTCTGGAAGGAGAAGGCAGCACAGGCAGAGACAGGACCATGGAAAGCCATGTGGGAAATCACAAGTAATTCTGTACAGTAACATAGCATGGGAAGAGTGAGCAGCCTCCACTGGAGAGAATCAGATGAAATCTTTAGGGTCCAGCTCAAGGAATTAAGCTTTTGAAGTCATTTAAAGTTAAAATAATTGGAGATGTATTTTTTTGAAAGAGCTGGGAGGAAGGGGTTAGTTTACCATGGAATGAGGTTCTAGACAACTCACGACATTCTTAAGTGGATGGGGGGCAGATTATTTCATAAACGCTGAAAGCCAGAGGATGTAGGGACATGAGCACACAGGAGATGTCAAAGGGGAGATGAGGCTGAACCGGGAACTGGAGGGGTTTTCACTTATGTAAAAAGTAAAAAGTAAAAACTAGTGCTTAATGGTCATCTGCTACTTTTCAGTCTGTCCCGAAATGCTTCCATTTTGAAATTTCCTATATATCACTCTTTGTGGTTCTGGTGAGCTAATCAGCCACGTGACTCAAAGTGACCAATGTAGAGGCTTTACCAAGACTGGCCAAAATGATTCACTGGGGGGTGGTCCCACAATATAACTAGGGACACAGCAAACCCGTTATAGGATAGTTTAGAATGCTAGGCAAGATAAGCTTAGCTGGAAGGATGCAGTAAGCAGGGAGTTAATGGAAACATCATTGAGCTCCATGGGAAACCTTTCTTGAGGAAGACAGCAGAAAGGAAAGCGAAACCGGGTAGGGGTAAAAAGTGAGAGAGAGGGCAAGAAGGAGAAGAAGAAAAGTTGATAAAAGGGGAGGAGAACAAATGGGAGAAAGAGGAGGAAGATACAAGGACAATGAGATCTGACACCACAGTTTGATCAACTGGAACTAGCTGTCACTGACACCAGCACCACTTATTGGACTGTTTCATTGAAAGAGCCAATATATTCCATTTTTTTCCTTTAGTTTGCATATGGTAATCACAAGTTGGGAATATATGGAATTTCACATGAAGAATACAGTTAGAGAGGGGCAAGAGGAGAGCTGGAAGAGCACCCTAAGAAAGGAGACAAATATAAATTACTCAGTGTCCAGTGGATGAAACGAGGGAGATGGGAATACAATCAAAGAAGTGGAGTCAGGTTATGTGGGAGCACAGAAGAGGGTCACTTCAGAATGGAGTTCCCTGGGACAGCTTTCCAGAGGAGAGGATACCTAACCCAGACCTTTGAGGACAGGTGAAAAATTGCAGTCCAGGAAAAGGCTCATTAGATTTCTATTGGGAGAGCACCTCCTTGGCTCTGTGGTTATCCTTTTAGCAGCCTCTATTCTTCTATAAGCTTTCCCTGCCATATCTAGAGAACACCGTCTTTATTTTAGTGCTATAGAATGTCATTAACTTCTTATCTAAATTTATTCTGATTTCAAGCACTTTGAGAAAGCAGCACAAAACATAGGGACTTAATGGCCTAGAGCTGAAACCATTTAATCTTTGTATTATATATTGCTACATAGCAAACTTAGAGGTTTAAGATAAATATCGCACATGCATTCCATCACTGTTTCTGTGAATAAAGAATCAGGGCATGGCTTACCTGGATCTTCTGCTCCAGGATGTCTCACCAAACTCCAATCAAGGTGACAGTCAGGCTTGAGGTATCATTTGAAAGCTCAGCTGAGGAAGAATCTGCTTCCAAGTGATTGTTGGCAGGATTCAGTCCTATGTGGGCTGTTGGACCAAGGGCCTCAGTTCCTTCTTGGCTGTCAGCTGAACGCCACTCTCAGTTCTTTGCAATATAGGGAAGTTGACAGCATGGCAGCTTGCTCCATCAACAGCCATTAAAGGAGAGCACCTATAGGGAGAGTATGATAGAAAGATAAAAGGTATAATTTTTTTTTAATGTAACAAGGGCATCTTACATTTTTATTTTATTTTATTTTATTTTTTATTTTTGGGCAAACCTTGCAGCACGTGGGATCTTAGTTCCTTGACCAGGGATCGAACCCCGTGCCGTTGCAGTGGATGTGGAGTCCTAACCACTGGAGCACCAGGGAAGTCCCAAAAGGTATAATCCTATATAATGTAATCATAGAAGTGATATCACATCAACTGTGCCATATTCTATTGGTTAGAAGCAAGTCAGAATTCTCACCCACACTCAAGGAGAGGGCATAATATCAGGAGACAGGGAGTGTTGGCAGCCAACTTAGGGTGTGTCCCCCACAATCCTCTCAGTCAGTAAGGATAAGATCCCTTCTGCCTCTTCAAGAACACCTGAATTTGTAAAGTGTAGCAGAATAAATATTTCAAAAACTAAAAATAAAATAGAGGTAAAATTTCTAAATTTTTGCTTAACCATCCTTTTAATTTATATATATTTCATATAATATCATGGAATATTATGCTTGAAGAGTGGAAAGAAGAGAGGAATTTGTATTTGAGTAGCTGCAGTGTGTCAGATATCTAGCTCTTCCCATTTGACTCACTAATTTTCTATGAGGTTGGTCATATTATGCCACGTTATTCAGGATTATAGAAGTCTTATATCTAGAGAAGGATTACTCCTAACTAGTACAGTCTGAGCGGGGCTCTTGAGTAAGTTTAATACATGTATTAATTCCAGTTATGCAATTTGTAAAACCTCTCTACGTCTCAGAAATTAAATTATAAAATGGGACAATATTAGAGTATTTTTATGAGGACAAACTGAGACAAAGATAAAGATAATGCACTTGGCATAGGGTTTGGCACCTAGTAAATGGTCAATAAAATCAGTTTTCATTATTGTTAACCCAAAGCCATGTGGTAACGAGGGGGAAATTCAGACGTTGAAGCCAACTCTGTCTGACTGTGCTTTTTCTATTACATGCATCCCTAATAAATCTTGAGGTGGTTTAATATGTCTTTATTTAGAAGTGAAGAAAGGGGGGAAGCAAAGAATTAAAGTGACACACTGAGCTAGGGCTGAACTCCATTTACCTGAATCTAGGACAGTACCCATTCTCAAGGGTACTCACTGGAAGGCAGTTAGGAACACTCATTAGGAGGGGCATTTAAGACAAGATCTCTGGACCTTACCCCTAGTGTTTCTGATTCAATAGGTTTGGGATGGGGTCTAGAATTTGCATTTCTAACAATTTCTCACGTGATGTTAATGTTGCTGGTTCAGGGGCCACACTGTGAGATCCTCTGATCTAGGCCATTCAAGCTATAGTATTAATGATCCGCCTGTTGAACAAATGTGAAATGAATGCCATTCTATGTGTCTTACTAAAATTTTAAGCAGATGCGGCTTATGGTTGAACTGCATACAACTGTTTCATATTTACGGTCTTATGTAGAGCTATTTTTGTTCATGAGTGAATGTTCCAAGCTGGAATGTATGATTACTATACTGCCAACTGGTAGATCTTGCTCTTGTTTAAAGGTGTGCAAACTCAATGAACTCTTATTAGAGATGTGCTGCCCTGTTTCTCTATTTCCCCTAAACAAGCAAGCGGCCAATAAAAATCATGTGAGTAAAAGCTACCTATGGTCAATCTTAACTTGCTTATATAGAGGAGTTCAATACAAATTGGTTCTAATTTGCAGAAAAATTAATTTCTTAGATCTCTCTGGAAAGCAAGCCAGATGTACTTTATTATGTTTGGCCTTTACTCAACACGCTGCTGAGAGAATTCCAAGTTTTTCCTGACACCCAGACAGTTCTCTGTGATATGCTAACACATCATATACAAGAAAAACACATATACATTGAATATCTAAATACCTCATTTTTCACTAGCACATGTTTATGTTCCTTACAATATAACCAACCACTGTCTGGCAGTGGTTTCCAAAGGATCTGATCCCATGAAAGAGGAAATTTCTACCTAACATTAAAAAAATAAAGCCATTTAAAACACATCATTCTTAGTCTACACAGAAGGTGGACTTTTTTCATTTTATGTTTTTATGTTTTTGTAAAAATAAATCTAGAAGTCATACATCCTGATAATCAATTATAAAGCCAGAAGTTCCTTCCAAAGGAAATTGTTTCTGGAGTTTTGAGCATTGTAAAACATCCCTTTCCAAGCATTAATTTCCTATACTCTTAGAGGCAACAAACATAAAGGTTGCCACCAAGCACTGATATATAAATAGAGGGCAAGGATTTATACCATTCTATTTTTACTGAATAAATACATAGTGTTATTTCTGTCAGAGAACAAAAGAAAATGAGAAAGAGATTTTTTTTTAAGATTATTTATATTTACCATTGTAGATCCAGGTCTTAGGAAAAGCTGGAAAATAGTGGAAGACTGAAAAATATTTGTTGAAAGAAATGAACGAATAAACGAATGCTTTTAGAATTTAAGATGAGTAATTCTCTTCGCATATTTTAAAAAGATATATATCTTTCTTAGTTTTTAAAGTATTTTTTCTCATTACATTCTTGGATACAATAGCTCTTGTTTTCCTACTGTCAGCTGAAGACTGTGCTCAGTACTGAGGGTATAACAGTGAGCCAAAGCACCAGGTTTCTGACCCTCATGGAGGTACCAGCTTAGAGACAGACACAGACATGAATCCAAGAGTCACCAAATATATTTATTTACACTGAAGTGAGCACCCATATGGGGTGGAAATGAGAGATGGAAATTTACTCAGCAAGGTCTGAGAAGGCTTCCCTGAGGAAATGTTCCTGAATTGCCATTTGAAGGAAGAGTAAGAGTTAACTACACCATGAAGAGAGCAACAATGGCCAAGGTAGATGAAATGGTGCCTGCATAGGTCCAGTGGCAGAGCAAGCATGATCCTTCAAGGACCAATACAACTTACCTTTCAAATTTGCTACAAAGTCAATTATATTATATCCATTGTAAACACAGAGTGCAACTAGCACATCTAAGCTTATTAATTGCATAAATCATATAATATGGAAGTTTTTTTCCCATTGCAGCACAGGGCACAATTTCCCTTGCAAAGGTAGAGGTCATACCTTCAGTCAGATGAGAAGGTGACTCATGGCTGTACCATGCTAGCTCTTTCACGGTCCAGAGTTGCTGGCTAAGCTAGTGGAGTGTATAAATGTAGAGAATATTTTGGAGTTAAACCCTTAATCTTACACTTCTACATAGGAAACATTCTCATGCACTCTCATATAAAATCCCTTCCTTAGGCAGCCTGATTTATCTTTCCAGCTAAGAAACTAATGTGGAAGCAATTGCTAATGACAGCACATTGGTGAGAGTCCACGTTGGTGCTTATAATGGTCAGCATGCAGACCTCCTGACCACTGTTATTGACCTGATCAAAGCCATGGGTACCGCTGGGAGGCCATGCTTGCACTTCTACTCCATAAATTTAGCAGACCAAGAAGTTTATTACTACCCTGAGACAAGCTGATGATGGAATGGCTGGTTGAGTTAGTGCCTTAGCTCTTTTGATCTATTTCCAATCACTGTTGGAGGAACCAGGGCTGTGTAATGTGTCCATTTTTATTCGGTTCTTGTTACTAAGACCATATGATAATGCTCCTGGAAGACAGTGTGTTGGGCTTTTAGCAAAATCTCAAAGGGCTGGTGAGATTGGTCTGGGAGGGTGGGCGGGAGGATGGGGCAGGAGCATTAACTCCAGATTCTTTCAGAATGATGCAAACCAATCAAGAGGCTTTGAGAACCTGATCCTTGGCTAGGTCATGGCTGAATTTTAGATCCTGTTATTACAGGCATTTTTAAGTGGTATTTCAGTATAACACAAAGTTTTCAAGGATCTAGTGATAGCTACCTTAATTCAGGCCAAATAACCTTGCATTTAGAAAAAAACAAACAAACTGGGAATAGTTTCTGTGAATTTGGACAAACAGATATGATTATATAGCTTAAAATCCCAGTTTGATTTTTACTCATTAACTTTTGTCTATAAGAAAAGAAGAAAACAATTAGGACATGGATTATATAACAGTGGTTGAGAGGGTGTGTTCTGGTGATTTCCTGTCTGTGTCTAACTTCAAACTGTGCCACTTACTGACTGGGAAGTTTAAATAATACCCTGAATCTCAGTTTCTGTGTGTATAAAATAAGGATGATGACACCATTTTCAAAGCTTGGTCATGAGGACTGAATAAAGTATGGCATGCAAAGTGTTTAGCACAATTCCTAGTACAGTTGTGGTATCAGTCACCCTCCTTAAGATGAAATATGATTTATTCAGTTGATCCCATGAGCTGGAGCAGCAATTCTCCACCACCATACCACAACCCACTAGTGTTTGGCACGAAGAAAGAAAAGGTCCAGTGTACTGGGAATGCCTGTCTTGTCCACGCCACAGAATGGAAACCATCTGAGCATCCCATTGTATAGATCTACCAGCGTAAGACCATGTACTAAATGCCACACATTTTATAAGGGAGCTGTTCAAGAGTATTAGATAGAGGAGTGACCAGATCCAGTTTTATACTTAAAGAAGACTGGTCTGACAACAGAAGGAATATGAGTTGGCCTGAGTAAAACAGGGGTCAATGTTCTATCACAGAAATAAGTGAAAAGAATGAGAGCCTGATCCAAGGTAATGACAGTGGGGATGGACAGGAGGGAGCATTTAAGAAAATATAATAATGATAGAATCCTTTAGATTTGGTGGCTAACTGGATTTGGAAGAACAATTATGCTAATGCCTTAGTTTCAATGTTTTGTGTTTTTTTTTCTTTCTATTTTTTTAACCCCCTTAATCCCTCTTTATTCTTTCACCCTTTCCATGTGTCCTGCTTGTGACCCATGGAACATCTCTATCCAAGATGGAGCAATGTGGAGAAGGCGCTAAATGGCAGAGAAAGAAACTCTGAGTTCAGGAAATCTGTATGATAGGACAGTCCTCTGATGTTCAGCACATTCCCATCAGGCATAAGGACACCTGGTAGTGGTCGGTGGTCATCCTTTCCAATCCTGGGATTCTAAAAGAACTAGAACATGCTACCTTGGGTGACCACACTAACAGTATCCTAGAGACCAGGGCTCAGAATGGAAAGGTTGGGCTGTAGATCATCCAGTTGGGTTGAGCAATCATATTAGACATGATTCAAGAAACGCATTTCTGTTTCTATTTAAAACTAGGAAATATAGTGCCAGTACATTTGAAAGGGAGTTACAGGTCCTGATATAAAGGCTAAAAATTTAGTATGGTCTACAGGGTTTAAAAGACTGGCTTCTGCCTAGCTCTTCAATCTTATTTTTCACCAGTCCACACCCCCTCAGCTCTCTCTTGCCATATTTCTCATTCATTTCCAACCCCTCCCCCACATGCTGCCACCCTGGGGCCTTAGGCCTTGCTGGTCTCTTTGCCTGAAATATTTTCCTCACTCTTCCTTCATCTGGAAAGTTTCATTATTCACAGCTCATCTTGGATTAAGGCAAAAGGGTCTGCTATGCCTTGTCATCCAGGTCACACTCCTTGGAGACTGTTTTATGGGAAAAGTCAATGTCCTCATAGAATCCAGTTCTTTTCTCCAGAACATGTATTAGGTTGTAACTATAAAGTATTTGAATGATTTTGTTTTTTTTCTAGAAAAACTAGAGCATAAGCCGTACAGAAGCAGTTTCTGGGCTTGTTTTTGTTTACAAAGAAAAAAAAAAAGCCCAGAACATTCTAAACACCGACATTGCTGAATAAAGAAATGAATGAATTTATTGACATTGTAACATTAAATTTTTACATAATCTTCCCAAACAAGGTATTATCTCCACTTTATAGAGGAAGAAAGGGGGGTCCAGAAAGATTACGTCAATCTTGCCAAGTCATAGATGCTGGATTTGACTCTTGCCAATGACATCTTATATACTAGTCTCTTTTTTTTATGTCTGTTTTGCCTTCCAAAAAGACCAAGTGGATTCCATACAGAGTACACACAGAATTCACACAGTCCTGATCTTGGGGGTATTTCCATGCTCAAACATTTGACAATTTATTTTTGAAAGCCACACGGTCCAGCCAATGTTGAAACAGATCAGATGCCACAGAGAAGCAAACAAATAACAAAGGAAATTGTGAATCTCTATATATGCTTCTGGTTAATATTCCCTGAGAAAAATAAAACAACCAAGAAAGACTTTCCGTCTTCCCCTGTAAGCCCTTTTAAGTGGCTCAGGAATGCTGGAGTCAGTGAGACCTATCAAAACCTCCACATTGAAGTGCCCCATAAGCTGATAACCAGAAGCAATAAATAATAGGCAGGGAATAAGAAGACAAGGGTTTTGTACGAAAAAGTATAAGGCTGTTATATATGAACAAAAATAGGTGAGTGGTAACTTCAGTTTCCTGTTTAATTCATTTGCTCATATTCTGAAAACTCATACACTGTTGAATATACACCTATTCAATTCAAATTTTTAAAGTGCTTGCCATATACCAAACTTCTGCTGGAACTCTGGGAAAACTGATATGAATAGGGAGGGCCCTTGGCCACAGATTCTCACTAAACTGATGGGAAGAAAGCTTACACAAGAGAATTCTAATATAAAGTGATTGTGATCGTGATCATGATGGGGTACATTTTAATATTCTGGAATTGCTGAGAAGGAAATGATGAAGTTCACTATTCGCAGTTTCTTTTAGGATTTTTTTTCTCACACAAAAATGTTAGTATCAGAGTTAAAGCTGTAACATTTACTAAATTGCTGTTTTTTAAGTGAAATCAGATTCAGTTGACATTGAAACATCAAGTACCTTTTCAGAGCATAAACTAATTTATGTTTGAAGGTAACCTATAGGTAAAAAGGCAGTGCTCAATCACTTTCTTGGATTGTCATGTTTAGAATTTCAAAAATATCTGCCTATATCCCCCAACTTCTGTAAGGGTGGCAGTTATTCCACCATCCACAGAAAGAAACAGTGTAGCAGAGATGGGATTTTTGAACATCCAAGGCTTCTATGATATAACCAGCTTATACTGATGGAAGCTCTGCAGGTGAAAACTGCCTTAACATTAAGGGTTAAATGTGGTGTCCCCACCAATAGAGAAATGAAGATCCATTTCTGGAGGCACTGGGGAGATGGCCTGGTCATTCAGGGAATGAGAAAATGAAGGTTCCATTTTGTTGGTGCATCAGTTTTCTGGTGCAAAGGTCAGTGAAGATGGAATAGAAAAAAAGGCAGAGGCTCCAGCAAATTTCTCCCGCTATTTCACCAGTGACCTCATTTGACTCTCCTCCCGGCTGCTGACACATCCTTTCCTTTAAAATTACACATAGTGCTAAACAAATGGGTCTCTTCAGAGTTACTTAGCAGAAC
This sequence comes from Orcinus orca, assembly GCF_937001465.1. Taxonomy (NCBI): domain Eukaryota; kingdom Metazoa; phylum Chordata; class Mammalia; order Artiodactyla; family Delphinidae; genus Orcinus; species Orcinus orca. The sequence goes on from NC_064578.1 coordinate 21,561,830, forward strand.
CAATCAGCAGACCAGCCTGGTTTCAAAATGAAGGGTCCATTCCATGGCAGAGGAGAGCAATTACTTTCTTATCCTCCATCAGAGGTAGGGGTCACCTGCAACTCGGAAGGAATTGGTGCTTTGTTCCTTCATTCAAGGCAAGAAATTGTACCCCTGTCACACTGTCATTCTTCCACCTGAAAACTCATTTCCTTTCAGTGTTTTCCTTCTGGACTTTTCCCATGCCAGACAGAAATTGCGCTCAGCCCCCATGTACATAAGAAGTTAAGATGGTCTTTCATGCTGCCAGGGGCAGTGTTTCTCCCTGAGGGCACATTGCTGGGTGGTGAGAAGCCAGCTAGCTAGAAACACACACTTTAATAAACCTTCATCTGATAATTGAATCTCATTCTAATCAATGGCAGTATGGAACCACTCTGCTCTCCGCCGACACTAATTAGGGCTCATAAGCCAGTACTGATGGTTTGGGTGTGGAATTGAAAAGGAAAGGCAGTGTAGCAAACAAGTTTCACTTTGGTTTGCAAACACTGAATTTTGCCGTATTCAAAGTAGATCTCTAAACCAAACCACCTCTGTTTAATGCCCATTTGAGAGGCTCTTCATTTTTTAAAAAAAAAATCTGTTCTAATTCCCTGTAACAAAAGTATATCAGGGAACAGATAGACTAATAGCAAACCCAATTAGATTGCCTCAAAATGATTTAATATATCCCAGTGCATAAAGTAGCTTTAAGCTGTGATCTCATTTTAAACCCACAACCATCCTGAGTGCTTGGAGGTGTTATTCCCATTTTACAGATGATGAAACTGAGGCTCAGAAGGGCTAAGTAGCTTGTTGCCAAAAGTCAAAACATAGTAACTTAGGAAGAAGGACTGGAACCAGATTTTCTGGCTTCAGGTCCACTGGGCTGAACAATAGTAACCTATAGTTCTGGACCCTTTCGTATCCTAGAGATATTGTAACCTCCTAGATTCTAGAGATATTGGAAAAGAAAGTCTCTGGAGGTGACATGCATGTGAGAGTAAGAAGACTGTATGATAACAGTCACATCCCTTTGAAAGATAGGAGAGGGATACCGTGATAAGACCTTCTCTTACTGTTGCTTGCTAATACTGTGAAAAATGTCTTTATTCATAAAGAGATGCTGGCATGAGTGCTTTCCTACTTGTGACAAGTACCTCAATACACTTTTTCCCCAGGTGACTTACCACAGTGAAGTTTTCAACTACATTTTGGGTGTGAACTCAGATTAATGTCTTAATACTGTTCATCTGTGAGAATCCCCTGCCAGTCTCTGATTAGATTTTTATGAGGCACTTTCCAAATCAGACTCTGTCCGTGCTCCTGAGTACCTAGTTGTGCTAGAATAAGTATGATTTCACACAGGCATGGTACGCTGATTGTTCTGACTCCTTTAAATAGTGATGGAAAAAAGGTAAGTCCAGCCCTGTAAAGGACAGGGCAACATAAGACCTGGGACAGCAATAACTAATTTAAAAATAGATACTATTAAAAAGCCAAGCTCACTATCTTTAGTGCAACACATACAAAGAAAAGACATGTCCTTTAAGGATTACCTCCCTCCTTTGCATTCGTATTATCAAGGATTTGTAAACTTAATTAAAAAAGCAAACAAACAGGCAAACAACTAAGCACAGAATTATGTTGCTAAAATCTGGCAGCAAACATATGTCTACTGAAATTTAGTTCCTGCAGGGACTACCAAAATCCTGGACCAGCAAACAAGTTCTCTACAAATATTTGCACATCATTCCTGAAAGGTATATTCATAGAAGTAAGGATTCTTGGTATGGAAGGACCATGGAAACACATCAATGTGGGAAAGTCTATCCATTCCCTAGAATGTTGTAGGCATCTGATTCAAGCAACAGGGATAACTTTCAAGCTCTGATTTTGTCAAAATGCATGGGCTACATGAGAGTTTATTGGATAAACAACTTCTTACAAATGTTATTATACCTTTCCGATGAATAATAGGGTATTTAAGAATATGCTCAATGAGGTCTTATTTTTTCATCCATGATATGATTGACAGTAATATGTAGTTATTTATCTGGAGGTGAAAATGAAGATTAATCAGAGCTAGACTAAAATTTCCTGATGGTTTCTCCCAAGACACACCTTGATACAGAAGTGAGAAGAGTTCTCTAGTATTTTTTCCTATTTTTTATCTTTTCATTTTTTTAACATCTTCATTGAAGCTGTCAGAAAGGTTCTCAAATATGAGAGATGAGATTTATAGAGGAGAAAAACAGAAATTTCACCAGGGATTTTGTTTCATTTTGTCTATATGATAAGCTATTTTATGATTCTACAATTTGCCATTACTTAAATGAAAGCAGAGAGAGTTTGGTTTTTGTGTTTTTACAAAAAAATAAATACAGTTCATGGTAGAAATTTGAGAAATATAGGAAAGAAAAAGGTGAAACAAATTACTAATAATTTTACAAATCCTTGAAAACCGCTGGTACTATTTTGGGGATTCCTTTCCAATCATAGTTATGTATAAACTTCACATACTTATGTTTATTATTTGGCATATCAAGTTTAAAAAAAATTGATTTTTTATGTCTTCAACACAATAAATATAATGGGTAATGAAATCATAATATTGTATAGAATAGGTTAACCATAACTTATTTATGTAGAATATTTCAAGTGATTTCTGATGTTAATATAGTAACTATAATAAATATTTTTTAAATTTTATTTATTTATTTTTGGCTGCGTTGGGTCTTCCTTGCTGCACACAGGCTTTCTCTAGTTGTGGTGAGCAGGGGCTGCTCTTTGCTGAGGTGCGTGGGCTCCTTATTGTGGTGGCTTCTCTTGTAGTGGAGCATGGGCTCTAGGCGCGTGGGTTCAGTAGTTGTGGTGCGGGGGCTCAGTAGTTGTGGCTTGCGGGCTCTAGAGCGCAGGCTCAGCAGTTGTGGCACATGGGTTTAGTTGCTCTGTGGCATGTGGGATCTTCCTGGACTAGGGCTCAAACCCATGTCCCCTGCACTGGCAGGTGGATTCTTAACCACTGCGCCACCAGGGAAGCCCAATAAATATCTTTGTAGGCAGAGAATTTCCTGCATTTCTTGTGGATAAATTCCTAGCTGAGAAATACTGAGTCAAATGACCTTCACTGTTAAAGCTCTAAATGCACATACCAAATGAATTTTCAGATTGAATATGACTCTCTCACTGGTAGACTCCCTCTTTTCCTCCCTTCCTCCCTCCCATCTTTCATTTCTTCCTTTCTTTCCTTTCATCAGAATAAGCCAGGGACATGGCTCCCCCATGAAATGACAATGTTATCCCTTTTGGGGAGGCATATAATCATTCTGGAATATAATGGTATCACTAACTGCTAAGTATATAACTGAAACATTGCCACGGTACCATGAAGCATAGTTTTCAGAATGCTTCAATCTGGAATTGCCTTGAAATTCCACTGTGAGACAATTTCTGGTTTCAGCATAAATTTCATTTAAGAATTCTACTGATGTTATGGTGCTATTTCTTCTCATGACCCTTCAGTTTTTCAGAGGCACAGCTTATCAAAATGTAATAAATTTGTCACATGCTCTTTATCAGGTATTATGTTTAGAGCTCCACATGCATTCTCTCATTTACTGTGTATAACAGTGATATAAGAAAGATACCAGTATTTTGTTCTCAATTTACAGATAAGAAAATAATCAGATATTTTAAATGATTGACCTGGGTCATGTTACTATTTTACCATGCTCACAATTTTGTTGGTTATGAAAATAACTTATCCTTTTTCCATAATGACTGAGGCCTTGACTGGGATGGCTTGAAAAGTAGAGATGTATGGGGCCATATGTTTAGGGACTTCCTTTTGGCTGTCATTTGAGTTCTTCGTTTCTTCCTCATATTATCTCTACTGGGACTGACATACCTAGCATTGTTTCCTCACTTACATGTCTGATGTCTGGGCTAGGATGATTATCACATCCAGGCCCCTCTGTCTCTGTCTCTGTCCCCGAGTGGCCTTTCCACATGACTAGTGGCCTTTCACATGGCTAGTTTGGGCTTCCTCACAGCATACCAATCTCAGAACAGTCAGACTTCTTATAGGATGGCTGGCTTCTCCCAGAGTGAAAACTCCAAGATTTATTATGTAGCCTCAGAAGTCCTATAACCTCTTTTCTGCTATATTCCTTTGGTCAAAAGGGAGTCACAGGCCTAGTTCAGAAAAAAGTACAGGGGATATAGAGCCTCCACCTCTTAATGACAGACATGTCAAATAATTTGTGGCTATTTTAATCCATTGCATAGGGTTTGGTGGATTCAAGAACCCGTACTTCTCAACATCATTCTTGGGTAAAGATGTAGTTGACTATTTCTCAGTAGAGAGAATTTTCCAATAATGCCAACATCCCTTATGCAGTAGAGTTCTGTGAAAAACTGGGGGATTTGGGGTACACCCTTATTGCCCCAACTTCATTTTCCATGTTACATCTACCACTCTCTCTCTTGCTATCCTTTCTATTAGATGATGAAAAACTATGTGGTAGGGTTTTCCCTGGTGGCGCAGTGGTTAAGACTCCACGCTCCCAAAGCAGGGGGCTGGGGTTCAGTCCCTGGTCAGGGAACTAGATCCCATATGCATGCCTCAATGAAGGAGCCCACGAGCTACAACAAAGGAGCCTGCCTGCCACAACTAAGACCCAGTGCAACCAAATAAATAAATATATATATATTTTTAAAAAGGATAAAGGAAAAACTATGTGGTAAAAGCTCATAAGTGGTCATGGTCTTTTGGTTCTCTCAGGACCTGCTTGCCAAGGGATCAAAGATGAGCTCTCTCCTCTTTCAAGCTGTCAGTCTGTGAGGATGGTGTCATTTATGATGGAATCCAGGATCTGTCCTGCTGCTTTGACTCTGATTGGTGAGGGAAGTTTCATTCAAAAAGAAACTTCCACATGTCTTAGGTATAAGCCAGTAGTTATATGTTCGTATGTGCCTGGCCTTTGTGTCTCTTTTTCCATCAACTTGGAATCTGAACATAGAGTGAAGTGAGCGACTAGCTCCCTCAGATTCCAGTCCATGGTGAACTAGCCTCGTGTTGACCTTACTCTCTCTTGTGGTGGTGAGAATACCAAAATTGAATACAGATAAAAGTATATAAACTTTTATAAATTCTAATAGTGTGTCTTTTAAAATTACTCTTTGGCTTACTTGTTCCTTTTCATACTATATTATTCAGAATTTCCAAAGCAGTGTTAAAAGTAATACTGATACAAACTTATTTTTTATTCTTCTTGATCCAAATGTCACTATTGTTTTATTATTAAGTAGGAGCTAAGAGATTTATCCTTTTACTTAATAAAAAGGAAACTATATGAGAAATACACTCCTCAACTGAGATGTCCATGGACCTTTTTTCTTACTACACTTATAACTAGATGGATATTTAGGAACATATTTAGAAATAAAGGATTCTTGGAGGTGGGGGGGCAAACTCCACTTACTTGATGAGGATGAAATCATTATATAGATGTAATCATATCTACAAATGAAAAGGGTTTTCAAGTATTTTCTTTATAATAATATATTTGTTTTCATGATTATACTATAGTTTCTTTATATGTGTTTCCTATCTTTGTCAGCTTTTAGTACCAGCATTTTGCTAGCTTCCTAAAATGAATTTGATAGCTTTCCACTGAAAATAACTGCTTTGGTTAGATTCTTTAAACATATTAAATTGACATGTTAATTTTGGTGACTTTTACTGATCACAAATTACTTTCGTCAGAAGGTCAATTAGTAGAAAAATAGAAAGTGTAAAATATTTAAATATACAGCTAATGGGCTGGGGAATGTGTGTTTAGAAACAGACACAGGCAGTATCTCTTGCACATAAATATTTCACCAAGGAAGGAGAGTTTATATATTTGCTGTTGCTTTTGAGAAGGAAAAAAGAAATCAATGCTGTTCAGTTCTGAAGGGTCTTTTACCACACAAGCTTCATTTGAAAAGAAAACAAGTTAGACCAAACGCTGGCTGAATACAAATACCCTATTTACCATGTATATCAGATATTAACAGCATTTAGAGTTTTCATGACAATAGTATATCTGGCTTGTACTTAGTGAACTTAAAAGAATTAAAATCCAAGTCCAAATTCACCTATTCAGCATTTAGAGAATGATGGTTAAGAGGTAAGGTACAAAGCTAGGTGCTGGGTCATACGCATGTGAAAAAAGAGGAAAATGATGTCTTTAATAAAGGGATGTAAATGGTTATTGAGCTTTCACAAATGCAAATGATTCACAATGCTTACTCACCAAGATAATTAGAGTGATGATTCACCTCCTATACAACGGTTTAGAGACAACTATGGTCAGATATGTCTCTACCTTCCTTATTTCCCTTCTCTCGTGTCACTTAAGAGAGAGGGACAGAGAAAGAGATGAAAGGAAAAGTCAAATTTTAAAGTATTATACTACAGTATTCTTGTGTACCTGTAACCTTATCTGACCATCCACATAGCAACATATCATGTTTAATAAATGAGGGTGGTAATGAAAAATCTTTATATCAAACATACATATTCTGCAAACTTTGCTAACACCATTGTCTATACTTTAATATCCTATTCATGCTTTAAAAATCCAATCCAAATGTACATCTCCCTTACAGGAAGTCTTCTGAAGATGTCAAATGAAAGAAAGGGATCTCAGCTAATGTTTATTGCTCACCTATTACAGGCCAAGTGTTCTGCTAGGTTCTCCAAAAATGCCATCTCATTTAGTCCACAGAACAATTCATTATATCAAACGTTGTCTCTCATTATATAGTTCAGGAAACTGAGGCAAAGAAAGGCAATTATATTGCCTAAGGTATCAGCTAATCAGTAACACAGCCTAGATTTAAACCTATGCCTTCTTGACCAAAAAATCCCTATTTATTCCACAATACAAGCAGTATTTCCTCTAAACTCCCATACAATTGTGTTGACTTGTCAAAGTATTTTACACTTTACCTTGTCTTATATATCAACACAGGACTTGGCACTCCGAAAGCACTATTAAATTTGACTTAGATTTATTTGTATACATTAGCTGGATACCAGGTAAATGTCACAGTAAATGTCCTATGTACATATAATTGGGCACATTCACAAATGGTGAGAGACAAGGACACCTTTGAATTTATGCCTGTCAGACAGAATAGGGAGTAAGAAGATTGAGGAAAAAATAAAATGCACCCACTTCAAAAATATTTTAGACCTAACAGAATACAATTTTCCCTTGCAATTTTTTTCTGGTGCTTGGCTATCTTTAGAGACCTTATTTTCCTTCAAAGGTTTAATTCGAAAAAATCCCTCAAATAGGAAGTTACTGCAGGCAAGACGGGCGGGGTACTTGTCTATGAATGTGCCACTCACCTTACAGTTACTGACACCTCTTCTATTAATCATTGGCACAGATATTTACTAGAGCATGTGGTTAATATTGGGCAATAGGACCAATTTAGACCTCTTAAAGGAAAAAATTCCCCATTAGGCACTGAAAGTAAACCCAGGAGATGACAATTACAAGCTAATAGGGTCATTTATTCTTGTGTTTATATTTTCAACTGAAAGAAATACATTAACTACTACAGGAGACCTCGAGAGAATGTGAAGGATCTAAAAGGAGAGTTTATTTTCTCATCTGAAAACGAAGCTCTAAGCCAAAAAACTGTCTCACCCAAGCTTTGCTACACAATGGTAAATGCAGGGGAGGAGAGTTGCAGAGTAAGAAGCTGTTCAGCAGGAGTGACTCTGTGTATGAGATTCATTGGAAAACCACAGGATAGCTTTCAAGACAATGCATTTCGAGATTAGTCCAGAAATTAACAAATATTCATTAACAGCAAGTGCAAGACACCCTGCTAGGCACCACATGACATAAAGGTGGAAAACTAAGTCAATCTTTGACTCCAGTGTTGGAAACTAAGAAGACACAGTGATTCAGTAAGTAGCAACTCTACACCACAGTGGGGGAAATGACATACGCACAAATAAATATACAATTCCTTTAATATTAACAGGCAAGTAATGTATAAATTTTGTTGAATCAATGGCAGAGTGGATAGAAGAAAAAGTGTCTAAATGTAGAAACTACTGCTTTAAAAAGGGGAAATACCAGAAGAATGTAGAATGTTCTATGATAAAGAGTGAGAGATTGACTGATTGTAGGACAGTGGAGAGTAGAAGTCATGAGAATGTGATAGCATGAGCAATACATTTCCTTTTTAGGTACCTGAAATATCCTAATGGAGGGTCTGGCTCAGAACGAAGGATCCAAAAGATAGAAATATTGAATTGAATGGAAGGAGTCAGGAAACCATGGAATATATGAGTATATATGTGAAAGTGTGCTTCTCTTCCAGTTTGACTCCTTCATAAAAGGTCTTATGGAAAGTGTAATAGGAAATACAATTTTTCTGTTGAAGTTTATAATTAGTCCTATTTGCAGGACAGAACCATTACAAAATTAAAATCCAAAGAGAGGTATGTAGAGAGTTGCAATTTAGGAATATTTACCACTGGGTGGTAACATTTCAATAGGATTTAAAATATCGTAGAGATGAAGAACATGGGTTTCAGAGTCAGAATGATCAAAATACAAGGACTAGCTAACAATTTGGTAGCTGTCTGACATATGCCTCACCTTCCTTACACATGCATACCTGAGAGATATTGTGGGTTCAGTTCCAGACTACTGCAATAAAGCGAATATCTCAATAAAGCAAGTTACATGGATTTGTTTCCCAGTGCATATAAAAGTTATGTTTATACTATGCCATAGTCTATTAATGTGCAATAGCATTATGTCTAAAAAAGACAATGTACATACCTTAATTTAAAAATATGTTATTACTAAAATAAATGTTAACCATCATCTGACAATGCAGGGTTGTCACAAACCTTCAATTTGTAAAAAAAATCTGCAAGGCACAATACAGTGAAGCACAATAAAGTGAGATGAGCCTGTATTTAAAATGGATTAACTACTTTTAGTAGTTAAACGGATTGACTACTTCACAGTTTTTTTTTTTTTTTTTTAAGTAACAAAGGTGATAATATTTTTATAGCATTTAACACAGTGTTTGGCACATAGTTACAACTTAATAAGTGGCACTGGGATCATTATTTTCATTGTTATTGATATGAGGCTATCCTTGAGACAGAATTATGACAAACGTGCAGGAAATAATTTGTAAAGAATAGGATTATGATATAAGAATCAGAGAGGACTGGGGGACATGTGAGAGAATTTGCAAAGCTAAAATTGTCTAATACAGGAAGGAAAGACCTGAGAAGAAGCCCTTGATCTTCTAGATCTCTCTCCATTTCGCCTATGCCTTTGGCTTATGTTTGCCTGTATCATGAGATCATTTAGAAAAGATCTCTGATTGGCATGAATATGTTTGGAAAATAGGGCTCTGTGTGTAAGCTGAAGGTGTTAAAAGTTATCTCAATACTGCTTGCCCCAGGGTGCCTCACCAGCTCGTTTCCCTTACTTTTCAGGCACCTTCGTCAACAGTCCTTGATTAAACTTCTCTCAATTTACTCTCTTTGAATGTGTCATCATTTTCTTTTGTGGCTATAGATGGATGGAACCACAAACACTGCCTCCTGATTTGGGGAGCAATGAGAGAACATTTTATTACCTTTCTATTTTTTGTTGTTGTTGCTCTTGTTGTGTTGTTGTCTTTTGTATGTTTGCTTGCTCATTCCTCTTAAAATGATGGACAGTATCAAGCACATATGAAGTACCCATTGCATTGAATATAAGATATATCTTCATCAGTAGATGGAGATTACATGAGTAACCCACTTGGGGATGACAAGGGTAACTTGTCACTGGAATTACTTTTCATTTCTGTATTTGGAACCTAATAAGTTGGAACTATACTGGTGATGACTGATTAGGACTATCTCCCCAGGGACTAAAAGCACCCAGAACTATTTAAGAACTTTAGGAGACATGTTTTTCTTGTTTGGACCTCCCACTAAAATTCAAATTAGTGAAAACATGAAGAACTTCTTGCTGTCAGAAATTCTTTAGTTATCTAACATACCCCAAACCTAAATCCTATTTTCTTATTGTTTAAAGCTATAATTGTTCCTCTGGTGAGGCTATAACTCACAGATTTTGATATGCTTATCTTTTGTTTTTAGGTAGTCCAAAATACTTTAAATTTTCATTTTGTTTTGTGTTTGACTTATGAGTCATTTAGAAATCTATTTGCAAATACCTATAGATTTTGCAAATTTGTATTTGCTAATAAACTATAGATTTTGAAAGTATTTTAATGTATTGATTTGCAGTTTAAATGTTCACAAATCATATAAGATTTCAAACTTTTGAATGTATTGAGACATATCATGGGCAAATATCTTGAAAAATATTAAATGTGACTTTGAAAAGCAGGTGTATTCTGTAAATTCTGATTGGAATGTTCTTTACATGCCAGTTAGGTAAGTAGGTTGATACTGTTTAGCTCTTTTATATATTTATTGACTTTTTTTTTGGTCAGCTAGTTTCATTAAGTACTAATACAAGGGTGTTAATATATCTGAATATCTTTGAAAATTTACCTATTTCTCCATTTAGTTCTCACAGTTTGCTTAGTGAACTCTGAATACTTTTATCAGGTAAAGAGCTATTTAGAATTGTCATGTGTTCCTGGTAAATTCATTCTTGTATCATTATGTAATTTTCCTCTTTGTCTCTCTTAAAATTCTTTGTTGTGAAGACCACTTTTTCTTTTATTAATACAGTCATGCCGGTGCCAGGGTTTTTTTTTTTTTTTAATGTTTACTGTTTGCATGGTATATTTTTCTATCATTTTTCTTGAAATCTATCTGGGTCTTTAAACATAGAATGCATCTCTTAGCAAATAGTTAGATTTTGCCTTTTTTTTTTTTTTTTCAGTCTGACAATCTCTGTCTTTTTTAAAAGGCATTTAGTCCACTTGCTCTTAATGAAATAATTGATATGTCTGGGCATAAGCCAACCAAAGGTTTTTAATCTGTTTCTTCTGATTTTGTTCTTCTGTTGTTCCTTTAATAACTTGTGTTGATCAATCAATCAATAAATGCTCTAGTGTTCTGTTTTATTTCCTCTATTGGCTTCTTAGCTAGGTCTAACAATAATGCATCTTTAACTCATTAGAGACTATTATATCTCCTAGCGCTTTGTACTTCACCTTGACACTTCCCCTTTCCTGCTTTGCACTCTACAAATGTAATACTCTTACAACAGTATAATTTCATTTACCCTTTCAACACTCTCTTTTCCTCTAAGCAATGGTTTCATATCATTATAAACCTTAACACTGTTATGCTTTTTGCTTTAAAATATCAGTTTTAAGTAAATTATGAGAAGAAAAAAACACATAGTATTTTGTGTATGGTTTCTTTCTTACAATGCCAGATTTAATACGAAAAGCAAAGAGATAACATTTTAAAAACCCCTTATATATCTTAGGAGAATGCTGAATATTTAACTGACACAGAAATAAAATGGTAAAAGGCCAGAAGTACCTGATATTTGAGAGTAGAAGAAAAATAAGCTTGATTTAAGAGAAATTTAAGTATACGCCTGCTCTCAAAAGATTAACATTACATGATTTTTATTTGTGTGGATGTAGGGGAAAGTGGCTCTCCAAAAATGTGGAAGAAAAGATTTTTTAAAAAAGAAGGTTTTAAAGGTTACAAATAAAACAAAAGCATGAAACTAATGTTAAATCCCTGATAATATTTTTGAAAGCTAAACTAGATTTAAGGGGATAAAAGAAAAAAACACGCTGATAAGTATGATGATGAGTTTAATATTACAAAAATAATGATTAAGTATTAAAAGCTTTGAGTATGCTATTCTGTGTATTGAGTATTTAAGGTGTATCATGCCATTTCATCCTTTCAATAACCCTGTAAGGTAGGTGCGTTTATCAACATCATTCAAGTGAAAAATATTGGGAAAGAATAAGTAATTTATCAATGTGTAGTTAGCAAATGTTGAATAAAAACAGATCTCTGATTCCAAAGCCCACTTGGTTAAGACTAAGCTGTAGTGCCCCCCATCTAATTAAATTACTCAATTTGCATAGAAGGAAGCCAAATCTATGATAAAAATGAGTTTTGAAAATTAAATTAATTTTGACTATTATTTTAGAAAAACGCAAAGATAATTACTATTGATAAGAACAATAATTACCATTTGATAATAAAATAAAAATGTGTAAACTATCTTCAAATTTATAAAGAGGTAAACAGCAACCAAAAGGAACATATAACAAAACATACAAAATTAATGAAAAAATGTAAGATAGTCAAAGATAAAATATAACATAAAGCAATGAAAAATAAAATTTTAGTGGCATATCAATTACAATATTTGTTTAAATAAATGTAAATTGCTTAAAATCTCTTAAATTCCAAGAATTTTAGATTTGGTAAATTTATTTAACTCAAAGTTGCTTCTAAAAGATACAATTAAAACGTACAGGACATTAAAAAGTTACAGAAAATTTTTTGGGGGCAACTTTAATAGAAAAATTCTGCAAAAGTTTTTTTTTTTTTTGCGGTACGTGGGCCTCTCACTGTTGTGGCCACTCCCGTTGCCACGCAGGGTCAGCGGCCATGGCTCACAAGCCCAGCCGCTCCGCGGCATGTGGGATCTTCCCAGACCGGGGCACGAACCCACGTCCCCTGAATCGGCAGGCGGACTCTCAACCACTGTGCCACCAGGGAAGCCCGTGCAAAAGTATTTTTATAAAACATTGTCAAAGGATAAGTGATTAAACAAAGAACATTATTTTGTAAAACTTACAGAAACCCAACGACAATATAACATTTGTACAACTTTATGTACTATATACTTAGCCATAAAAAGAAATGAAATTGAGTTATTTGTAGTGAGATGGATGGACCTAGAGTCTGTCGTACAGAGTGAAGTAAGTCAGAAAGAGAAAAACAAATACCATATGCTAATACATATATATGGAATCTAAAAAAAAAAAAAATGGTTCTGAAGAATCTAGGGGCAGGACAGGAATAAAGACACAGACATAGAGAATGGACTTGAGGATATGGGGAGGGGGAAGGGTAAGCTGGGAAGAAGTGAGAGAGTAGCATGGACATATATACACCACCAAATGTGAAATAGCTAGTGGGGAGCAGCCGCATAGCACAGGGAGATCAGCTCAGTGCTTTGTGACCATCTAGCGGGGTGGGATAGGGATAGTGGGAGGGAGACGCAAGAGGGAGGAGATATGGGGATATATGTATACATATAGCTGATTCACTTTGTTATACAGTGGAAACTAACGCACCATTGTAAAGCAATTATACTCCAATAAAGATGTTAAAAAAAAAACTTATGGACTTAATAATAGGACCCAAGCAAATTTTAAAATTAGAAAACTTTTAATAATAAGATAAATTGATAGAAACTATTTCTTAGAGATTTTAATAAGTTCCTATATAGTTTTGAAAGATTAATAAGTTATAAGAATGATAAAATTATAAATATCTAAGTGAATATAAGAATAAAATGAATTTAAGAATTTAGGTATATTTCCAAATGGGTTCTTGAATATTTTTTAATAATAAAAATTTGAGATCTCCTATTGATAGTTTTTATGTCAGGAAATTGGAAAGTCAAATAGAGTAAAAAGAAAAAGAAAACAGAGCAAATATATACTGTAATTTAAGGAAATAGCTATTTTCATACTAAATACAGATTACTAAATGCATATTGTTTATGTTTACGGTAAGAAAAGAAACACAGTTCATTCTGAATAGAATATTCTCAGAGCATCATATTTTTCACTATTGGTATGTTTCATCTCCTGTCTGTCTCCAAAATAATGAGACTTTAGCTTGAATTTTTAACATAATCTAATATAGGATAATAGAGAATAAAGTTATAATGAAGGCAGTCTAAAAGTAGCTGAAGTTATAAATCTCATCAGTTCCTTGATATAAATGTACTGCCTTTTCATATTTTGTCCTTGACAGAAAAAAAAGCAAAGTAAGTTTATTGTTTCCATTGCTTAAGGAATATGTTAGGATGTAGTTGTTATTTTTTGTTCTCTACAAGTTAATAGAAATTAAGATCCCTCTTGTGCCCTAAAGGTATTATAAGAAGTTGTAGACTGGTTTGATAAGCAAACCTATGCTTTTAAATTTAATCATCAATTAACAATCTATACAAATCTAGGCTGAGGATCTATTATACATTTTCAGATTTATAATTTTAGGAGAATCAAAACACTCAAATGTATATAATTTGTACTCAACTTCAATCCTAATCACTAACTGAGTCAATATTATTCCAATGGATTTTGACAAGTTGTATACTAGGTTACACACCAGTTAAAACTCTAATGACTCAATGTAATAATAACTAATTCATGTTCACCAGCTCTTGGGTCTTCTGCAAAAGACTTGCATTTGGGAGCACAAAAAGAGTTGGTGTCCACTCCAAAGAGAAGAGCAGCATTTGGGGGTCAGAGTAAGGTAAAGCAGTGATGTGCAGGGTCGGGACACCCGAGTATGAGGTCTTGGCGTCATGCTGGGCATTTGGTCTGGCAAGTCTCAGAGCTTGGCTGGATTCCCAGAGCTTTATCTTTAAAGCAAAGAAATGTGTCGCCCCCTGGATCACCCTAAGATCCTTCCACTCCTAATACTCAGTTATCGTACGAATCACTTAGTTATTCTGAGATTTCCAGGAGCAGTCTGGGGACTCAGAACAAGAGATTTACTCATCCCTGCAATATTATGAAAACAAACACAGAATTTGGGAAAGCCTATCGTGAAGCGTTCCAGGGTCCCACCAGGGAGGGAAAGACGAGAATCTGGTTGGCATATTTTCTGCTCCCAGTCAGGACTGTGAGTGTGCAGGTGGCCCACTGTCACCGAGGCAAAGTGGACAGAGAAGGCCTGGGGCACCACGGGGATGGGACCATCAGCGGTACGGGACCACGTACAAACAGGTTAGTCCAAGGCAGGAGGCAAGGAGACTTCATGCAGATGTTCATCTGATACGAGTCCCAGGCGGTAACTGATCACACTTGTGTTTCTGGTTCTTTTTCTCCTTCATCATTTTCTTATATTTTCATTTTTATTATATTTGATCACTATCTGCATCTCTTCTATGAGCTTTTATAGTCCTATACTGACTGATGGCCTTTCAGAAGGTCAACAGGGAGACGTGGGAAGGAGGAGATGTGGGGATGTATGTATATGTACAGCTGATTCACTTTGTTATAAAGCAGAAAATAACACACAACTGTAAAGCAATTATACTCCAATAAAGAGGGTAAAAAAGTACATTGGTAAGGAGAGACAAAATAGGGGTAGGGAAGTAAGAAGCACTAACTACTATATATAAAATGAATAAGCTACAAGGATATATTGTACAGCAAAGGGAATAGAGCCAATATTTTATAATAACTATAAATGGAGTATAACTTTAAAAATTGTGAATCACTGAAACTTATATAAGTCAACTATACCTCAATAAAATATACTAATAAACAATAATAAAAGTTTAGAGAAAGTATTAAAAAAGTACAGTGGTAAGGAAGTAGATTGGCCTCATATATAAAGTGACTCTTTTAAAGCTTGTGTTATTAAATGTAATGGGGAATTTAACTGGTAAGATTTTAATGTCTTCAAATATCTTATTTATGGTTATTCTGCTTTTTCATTTTTCAAAATTTCTCTCAGGCTTCTAAGATTTAAAAAAAAAAAGGTTTTGTAACACATAGTGAAAAATACATTTCTGTGATATCTTTATAAGATTATTTCATGATGCTTTAATCTGAACCCTCTTTGGAGGAAACAAATATGGATTTAAATTATGGAAGAGTTCTCTGGTTATTGTTTTCTGAAGGACTGAAAAAGCTAATGGTACAAGGGTACCCTAAAACTCTTAAGGCATCCCCAAAGAGCTCTTGTTCATTAAGCCTTAGTGAATTCTTCAACATGCAGCCCCTCTTTTCCTGACTCTCTTTATTCAGCAAAACCAAGAATGTGACCCCTCAAAATTTTAAAACAAAATTAACATGCTATATACTCATCAAAAAAAAAAAAACTAATTCAAAGAAATTTTGTGTTATATCTATCCTCCCTCCTTCCAATGGCAGAAATCTTTTTCAGATCATGTCATTCCTGTTTAACTTCTTGATCAAAAGATGGAGACCTACAATCATAGCATCTTCTGACATATTTAAAAGGAATCTATCACCATCCCTTTGTCTAAGAAATACTTATTAAGATTTTATGTCTTTGTTGGGCGAGAGAGAGTCATGGACATATACACACTAACAAACGTAAGGTAGATAGCTAGTGGGAAGCAGCCGCATGGCACAGGGATATTGGCTAGGTGCTTTGTGACCGCCTGGAGGGGTGGGATAGGGAGAGTGGGAGGGAGGGAGATGCAAGAGGGAAGACATATGGGAACATATGTATATGTATAACTGATTCACTTTGTTATAAAGCAGAAACTAACACACTATTGTAAAGCAATTATACGCCAATAAAGATGTTAAAAAAAAAAGATTTTATGTCTTTGTTGCTTGTGTGGTCAACACAGTTCATAATGTTGATGAGAGGTTATCCAGTCATTTCATGAATATTTTTTCAGGGTTTACCAAGTACTGTAATTAACCTTATTTGTTCATTACATTAGTCTTTTAGGAGCTAAAAGTACAGGGGAGAAATCCACATGTAACCAGCGAACTACAAAGCAACACAGCTCATGATTTCATAGAAGACTGACTGAGAAGTCACATGAGGGGCATGGAGGTGCACAGAGGAGGTGTACTAGTCATGGGGGTACTGATGGGCTTTGATTTAGCAAGTCTTGTTGATATAAAGTTGGCTTGTAATAGCTGGCCTGCAAGGTTCTCTTTCAAATTTTTGATCTCACAGACTCACATTCTTTGCATTGTTCCATGGACCCAGACTTCTTTAACCTAAATGGCTGTTTTACAAAGTGAGCACAATCTGACTGGGTGAGTTCAAGTGTATGTATCCCAATATATCCATTTAGAGAAATGGAAAACACAGGACCTTCTGATTATGGTGGATTAAAAATATTTCCATGTAAACAATTCTCTAGTTACTGAGCTGTTGTTGTTGTTTTCTCACCTATTCCTCTCACTGGCCTCTGTAAACATTTATTTGACTTTCCATTTACACTACCATTTTAAATTAAAATCTGTACTACTAATGAAAATCCCATAAATGTGCATTTCATTGTTTTGGTGAACTTTTTGCAATGTTTCACATAAGTTGTAACTTCTTGATTGTGTAGCCTTATGATCTGTTGTGTGTGTTTGTTTATTTTTGTATATAACACCACCTATATAGGTACAGGAGAGAGGGATGCTATATAACATGGCAGAATCTTAAATGGTGGTGGTGGTCATAGCAACTAATATTATTTAAGGGTTTATTTTGTGCCAGATTCTGTGGTAAGCACTTAGAAAATATTATATATTTACTTTCACGATAACCTTTAAAGGTAGCTGCCATTTTTTTTTTTTTTTTTTTACAAAAGAGGAAATGAAAGTAGAGAGGGGCTGAGTACATTTTCCAAGGTGGTAAATTCCAGAGCGTGCATGCAGCTGGGATCTGTGGGATTCCAAGGTCTTATGTTCTGATCCCCCTGCAGTATCACTCCTATCCAGTATTTCCCTCTTCAGTAAAATGTAAGAGAAAAGAGAAGTGCCAACAAAATATGTCTCTGAAAACACACCTAGGCTGCCTGCTCATGTGCATCTTGGTCACCTGAGAAGACCCTGTTGAAGATGTTTCCCTACCACATTCTCAACCTCAAGAAGGAAAAGCTGACCACCTCCCAGTCATTGGCTCTGGCTACTGTCCCTTTCTTCCCTTTCCTGGTTTACTAATCCCTCTTATCTTTTTGTTATTCATGTCAATGCCCCATCCTCACGTGACTGCACAGGTAAATTTGCCACTCTGATCTCCAGTCTCACACTCTCCAGCAAGAGACCCTGCAGCACTTCTCAAAGAGGGGCACTTACTGACCAGGGAGGTCCCCCCTCTGTCCACTGGACAATGGGAATAATATGCAGGGCTGATGGCTGAATTCAGAGAACATAAAAATACCACCAGTTTCCATTCCCTTCTTTTCATTTTTAAAAATATCTGAAATCCTTATTCTGAAACATTTAAAATATACCTACATCCAGTGAATAGATCCAACTTGGCTTGATATGAAAATAAATGAAAGGTATGCCACATGTCTTACAATAACAAGAAAATCTGTCTCTGCTGTAAAAGCTCTTCGAATCTATGGAGCAAATGACCTCTTTAAGTAAAGCTTCAGATTCCCCAAAGTGAAGCACTCCCAGGGGAGAGCAGTCATCAAATTCCCTGAAGTGACATCTCCATAGATCTGCCAATGTGTGATGGCAACAAGCGATTTAATTACTGAATAGGCTCTCCTTCCCTAAGGTCCCTTTGTGAAACTGTATGAAAAAATTCTCTTCAAATTTATTCCTGAAATGTGTCATCACTGCACATCTTTTCATTATTTTTATATAAGCCAAGAGATGGATTCTTTTCCAAATGTATTTATTTGGGTAAGGTCCTGGGAGCCATTTTTTTTCTTTCCTTTTTCTTTTTTTAAATCAACTTTGATGCTAGTTTCCTTTGAAAAACAAAACAAAAATGCACCAATCTTTTTTAGAACCAAATTTACCTGCTTGTGTGCATATTCTTCATAATTGAGTATCTGTTCTTCTTTAGCTCTAGGTGAATCTTTTCTCTCTTTTCCTCTCTCCTGCTTTCTTCTCTCTCTTTCTCTCCCTGTGTCCCTCCCACCCTCTCTTCTCTCCCTCTCTCTCTGTCTCCATTCAACATATTTACTATGTGGATACTCTGATCCAAACCCTGGAGAGGATATTAGATATACTAATAATAGCTGATGTAAAAAAGAAGATTCTAAGCATTTTAATGTATATTTACTTATATTTAATTTACATAACCATCATACGAAGTCAGTACTATTATTCCCGTCTAAAAATAAAGAAATTGAAACACTGAGAGGTTGAATAAACTGTCTAAATTCACATGGCTGAAAAGAGACAGAGTGAAGAAGACATGAACCCAGGATGTTTCCCAGGATGGGTCCTGACCCACTGAAACAACAGGCTAAGTAGGAGGAGTTCTTGCCTATTTCCTGGGGGAGGAAACAGAGATACAGACTGCAGCAAACCAAAGAGACTGTACCCATAAATATGACACTCTTTTGCTAGTATTACAAACACCCAGGGAAAATGAAAGAAAACTGACATGAGTTACTTTGAAAGTTCTCTCAGATTATTCTCATGATTAGGGTTACCAGTTAAAATACAGGACAATCAGTTAAATTTGAATGTCAGATAAACAATACATTTTTATAGTGTAAATATATCCTGAATATAGCATGAGACATACACTAAAATTTTTTCCAACATTTATCTGACATTCAAATTTAACTGTGTCTTTTTTGTTTGTTTTTGGCTAAATCTGACAACATGGCAGTTGTGAGAGGCAATTATTATTTTTATATTACATCTATCTTTATATATTTTAACTTACATTTCATATATTATATATAAAGAGTGAGACTCAGAGTTTCCATGGCCATACACCTAGCAAGTGGTAGAGTAAAATCCTTATCTCTGGTTTCAACACACTGTGCCACTATAATAAATTCATTCAGCTTTATGGAGACATAATTTAATGGTTCAACCCACAGACACACAGCAGCATTTAACAGAGAAAACTAATGACATTACACTGCTAAGCTGGTTATGGAAGTGATCATTTCCACTTTCCAAAACATCTCCAAAGTGCTCTATTAAAAGACTCAGCAATCCCCACTTCCAGGAATTCAAAGATATATTCTTGTAAGTGAATGACAGAATAATTTATAGGCACTGAAGTTTATTATTCAAAATGCTGAAAAATGAACCAGCATATATTTCATAGAAGTTGGGATGCTTGGTGTCAGGAAGTAAATAACCAAACAAAGGTCTTTCCTTCCTTCCCAGTCACAAAATCAAGTTCAATGAGAGGAACTTTGTCCTATGTTGTAGTCCACACATACAGTGCTGTGTGGTCCCATTACTGATAATCTCCTAAATTATTTAAATAGCCGTATTTTTCAAGAAAACCCTGGAAGGCTTTCTTCTTAAACTCTTTAAAGAAATGCATGGGAATGAATTTCATCTTCAGGGACTCACACTTGAGCAAAGCTGAGCCAAGCCAGATATTTCTTCAACATAAGCTGCCTGGGAGAAGACTGACACATAATAGGGTCTTTAAGTAATCTTATAAGGATAAGGGCCTGGGTTTACCCTTTATCAGCTGTTACTATTATTACTACCACTACTCTTACTATTTATGAATGAGTGAATGCACGAACAAATAAAATGATTATTAGTCAGTGAATAAACAACTGAATCATATATATATATAGACATAATAATAAATGTATATATATTTCTTTTATACATTATTTGATCATTATATATCATTTAAACCACTTAATCATATATATATAATGTAAACACCATTTAATCATATATATAATGATTTGATCATATATAAATACATATATCCTGTATATATATATATATATATATACATACATACACGCATACATACTATTTATTACTGTTGAAATTGTCTTTGCCTCAAACATTTCTAAACCCCACAGCATGTGACAAAAGTAAGCTGTCTTATTCCTGCTCTGTACTCTCATTTCTCAAAAATGTCCCATCAAACCCAGTTTAGGATGTAACTTAGAAAAAAACTGGCTGAGCAGTGGAGAGAGTTTTTCCCCTCCTTTTAAGGAACTACCAGTAATCAATTCAACCTACTGAAGACAGGCTTCTGGTCCTGACCCACTGAAACAACAGGCTAAGTAGGAGGAGTTCTTGCCTATTTCCTGGGGGAGGAAACAGAGATACAGACTGCAGCAAACCAAAGAATAAACATCAGAAGCCTTCCCATACCCAGAACTCCTGAAAGCAATATTTAAGTTCAGGGTTTTGGTGATAGAGGTTATGATGATCGAGTTTTGCTGAAGGAGATGATTGGGTTCTGAATGTGTCAAAGGAACAACTTTCCTAATAATGAGACATGGGTAGAATTTATCTCATCTTAGGTTATCAACAAAAGGACACTGCATGGATTGCCCAGTGTATTAAAATGTGTCAAAAATCAGCTGTGTGTTAAGCAACTTACTGAATTTCATTGGGCCTAAGTCACTACTCTATGGCAAGATGGATATGGTAAAGAATTGTTCATTTTACTTCTGGCTGTGACAATCGAAACTTAAGTGCTGAGAGATTTTCTGTATTAGGAGATAAATGGGCTCCTTCCAACCCAAGAGCGTGTGCCCCAGCATCTGTCCTTAACCAACATCCTCCAAATTCTCCCTCTGTGCTCTAGTTGCCTGCCATTCACTTGTCTTTCTCTCTAGAGCACAAATTCCTTGAGTAGAGTGACTGGACATTGTTTATCATTGTCTGAAAAGTGTCTAATATGTAGCATGTAGTAGTTGCTCAATAAATGTTAAATAAGTAACTGATTGTAAGAAGAGGGTGAAGCAGAAGATTAGCCTGTGAGTCCAATCTGTGTCTTCTTCTGCATGACTGGTTCCTGGGATTCTGCCTTGTCCATGAGACCCTATCCAACTCATTGATTTCAGTTCTTTCAAAGCCACCAATCTCTGGCCTCATAACCCTGCTCTTCCTATAATGTAGAACCCTGAACCTGATGAAATTCCCACTGGAGACCATTTTTTGTGAGGAACATTCATTTACTCAAAATTTCATCCCAAACAAACTACATGCCAGGCATTATTCTCTGTGCTGGGAATGTGTACTTAATAAGATAGATTAGACCAGGTTCCAGCTCTCCCTAATCTTAATTTCTAGTGAGGGAGAAAGACAGCTGTCAAACAGTTACACACTTGAACAAGATGTTTCTGATAAGGGTGAGTATTCTAAAGAAACAAAACTAGATGAGGTGAGAAAAGGGGGAGAGAGAATATCAGAGTGTGTTGTGGACTCTAAAATAGTTGCAACCATGGGAGACAAAGAAAGGATTCTCTTTGGTTATATGTCTAAACCTATATGGTCATCGCCTATAAACCCATCTTGTAGTATTGTTTTAATCCTTCCTTTATCTCCCATGTATATTGTCTCATCCCCCTTCCAACTGATGGTATTTCTGTTGCTACTGTGTTTTCCAGATCCTATAAGGCATTCCTCTCTGGAAACATTTGTTTTTCAGGACACAGTTTTTAGAGACCCTTCGTAAGTTTTGTTATAATACAGTGTCCTTAGCTTCTCCTACCCTGATGCCATTGCTCTCTGAATGGGAAACATTTCTTTTTTCCAGGCTTAAATTGCCTGAGTTTGACTTGCCATCTGGTGCTGGTAAAGTTGGGAATTGCATGTCCTCCTGAAAGCATGCATACACTGTTCTCAAACCAGGGGGAAATGCTGGATTGCAAACCTTCCTCCCTTTGACTTTGCTGGCACAGGTCCACAAATATTATTCCAAGCAGATTTCTCTCATTCTTTTCCAGCCCATCCTATTATTTCAATCTTTTATTTTCTTTTTTCCCTCAACAGCTGCAGTTGGGCTTATGACTACGTTTCTTTCATTAAAAGCCTATACTTAGCAAAACCTGAGGTTCTTTGTAATTAGCATGTTGCCTACAATTTGGAGGAATGCTGTGGTTAAGGCATGTGTCTTTCATAAAGAAAATTTTCTATTGTAAACTGCTTATTTTTCTAATTTCTTTTAAGGATTAAAAAAATAATTTTCCCAGTATGGCAGGTCAAAAAGATGAGTTTTTCTTAAGGAAATTAGTGAACACAGAGAGAGAGGGTACATACTATTCTGCCAATGTCTTTCTTCACTGAGTCTAAAAGAATTTTAGAATTGGTTTTGTCCTCATTTGCCTTGCTTCCTCATGAAAGTAGTCTTTATTTGGCTTGAAGAAGCTGGGAACTGGGTATCTTTTTATTCTTTAAAACTATTTTGACAATGATAAGCAGCCTCTTCCAGGTGGACTGTAGAAATCTCTTTTTCTGATAGTTAAGGTGTTATAAGGGGAGTACAACACTGGAAACTCCAGAAGAATCCCCGTGGTACATCCAGGGACATCCTTCGGGTATTTTTTTTTTTTTTTTACTTAAAATAACAAAGGTTTATTTCTTGCTCATGGTTCATATTCATCACAGATCATTAGAAAGTTCTGTTCAACATAATCATTCAGGGGTGCAGTCTAATAGCTAGTCTCCATGTAAGATAAAGAAGGCTCTGGAGGGTCTTACATGGGTACTTAAATGCTCTAGAAGTGGCATCTCTTCTTCTGCTCACCCCACCCAACCAACTGAGAGCAAGTAAGGATAATGCCACCGGAGCTGGGGAAAGAATTAGATTTTGGAGGAGATAGCTATCACAATATTTATTTTTCTTACATTGAATTTTATCTTTGTTTAAGGTATTTTAAAGGGACTCTGTCACTAACTATTTGTGAACTAAACAAGCATCCCATAAAGGCAAAGCAACAGAGTAGTTACAAGCTTAGACTCTGGGTCTGGACTGCCTGGGCTGCCTGGGTTCAAATTCTAGCTCTGCTGCTTATCATGGAGCTTTAGGCAATACTTAACCTTGCTGGGTCTAGTTTCCCCATTTGTAAAATGGGAGTTATTAAAATAAAATGTACCTCATGACATTATTATGAGATCAAATGAGTTAAATATAGGAAACTATGCTGGACACATAAGTGCCAGACAACTGATACTGTTACAGCATCATTCAAACATATAATTAGTGTTCTTGTATCAAGTTCTGTTTTTATGGGGTACACAAACTAAGAACTACCCAAAGGTAGGCAGCAATGTTGCACTGAGTCAATTTACTCATTATACATCTCTAATAAAACCTGATGCCCTCGTCTGTGACTTAGTCATTGTCAGTGGGGAACTCTCTGGCATTTTCTGAGCCTCAGTTATGAAGTGAGGAAGCAGCACAGACTGGACAAGGATGCTACAGGCACACAAATATTTCACTCATCCTGCTCATCTCATCCTCAGTCCATAGCAGACATTATTAATGGAGTAAGGCACTCTCTCTTGCAGGATCTGACACTCTCTGCAGAGCCAGGACATAGTCTCAGGCTCCTTTTCAAATTCCTGTTTATGGAATCTGGCCTACATCAGTTCTAAGGTTCCTTCTAGCTTCAAAATCTACAAATCTAAGATGATAATTGGAACTTGAAAACACAGTTCCAGTTGATCTCATTGGAAAATTATAGCACAAGGATTTACTATGATTGCCAGGTCAATTTGACTAGTGCTCATAAGATCCAAAACCATCAGGCCTGCATTCAAGGTCATCTTGGATTGAAAGTTTGCTTCTCCCTTTGCTCTGCCATATGTAAGTAAGATTACCCGTGAACAATGAATACTTAAATTCTATAATAACTATTGATGGACGCTTTCTGCCTTCTGATGTAGCACATTAAATCTTTGGATAAGTCTGTCTATTAAAGCATTCTTTCTTGTATTAGGACCAATTAACTTCTGTTACTCCTTAATCTGCCTGCTAGTTTAATATCAACTATAACTGAATTTACTGAATTTACACATAGTTGTAGCCAGTTCTTTTTTTTCCAGTCTGGTTTTTCATCACTGAATTAACCATCCACAGGCCTTTAAATATTCTGCCAGTGGGTAGGAATTTTTCAATCCTTTCCTTTTCCGTTGCCCTACTGTGGATACCATCTAATTTGTTGACTGGTGTCCTCTAAAGCTTTCATTTCATGTCTCTCTTTTTTACACTCAATAAATATCTCCTTTCCTCTTTTTGCCTCATTCTTACATAGACTGATTTGAAGAAATAAGAATGTGTCATTCACTTGGTTTCTTAAAAGAACAATTCAAACTGGTTTCTGGGAACATTTTCAAAATGTCAATTGAGAATCACAGAAAGCTATCTACAGATTATTACAATAAACCTGGGTCCAATCTAGGAGAAGTGTCTATTATGGGGGCATATTGGCATTGAAAAAGATTTAGGCACTTAGGCCTTCTCTCAAACACAAAGCCTTTCTGGATTCAATACTCACTTGTAGTTGAAACACTGTGCTAGTTTATAAAGGTGGTTCCAGGACCATCTATACTCATTCCCTTCCTTCTTTGGGAACTACCAGCAGAACCCAGGTTATTCATAAATGGAAAGAACAGGGTTGTGCACATGTAAGTTAATATTGATATTACTACTAGTACTCTATTACTACTTCTACTACTGGTACCACTTCTCATTAAAGAGAACTTGCCCAACACAAGGTTGTATGTTGAGAGCTTAACACTGATGTTCTTATTTAATTTCCCAGTAATTGTGAGGCAAGTATCATCATTCACCTCTACCATAAAACAAAACAAAAACCTAAGATCCCAAGGTAACATGAGTTTGGAATTTCACCTATAGTTATTTGGCAAGGGAAATATTTTGACCAAATTTTACTGAGAAGGAGACATTGTTGCAAGCCAGTGTTTTAAATTATTGGCAACTAGCTTGAGTATATTTAATGAACTTTGTTCTGACTTCAGAGTCTGAGCTCAGCAGAGCTTCTAGCCACTACAGTACACTTTCTTCCATAAAATAAAACCAGTAGACTACTCAAAACTGCAAAAAGAGATAAGAGATTAAGGTAACTTTAGGGCTTAAATGCTGAGGTCACTGGGAAGCTCACAGTGCTTAACTAAGGCAGTGGGCCCAGTTAGATTTAGTCGATACTGAACTTTTCAGAGCATATATGGCAAAACTGCTTGAGTCCTTAAAGGGGAACTGAGCTGTTGTATTTACTCTTTGTTCTCTTCGATGATTAATTTGTCCTCGTCTTTCTATTTCATTGTAAGAGATCATTCCCCTCTCTGTGTTGCCACATAAAGATCTGTGCACATGTTGTTTAGAAATCTCCAAAGTTTGTAGATAATCATAGTTTCATACATTCATACATGCCTTCTGTAAAATTATATTGACTTTGTGAGAATTCAGGCTTATTCCAAAAATAGAAGAAAATTCTATGTGCAAAGATACATTTCCCATGCATTCATATTGCAATTTTAATGAGGTTGAAAAAATTTTACTGCTTAAAAGATTTTTAACATGGTTGAACCTAGGACATTTCAAGAGGTTTCAAAGAAACCTGCATTATGTGTGCGTGCGTGTGTCTGTGTGTGTGTGTGTGTGTGTGTGTGTGTGTGAGAGAGAGAGAGAGAGAGAGAGAGAGAGAGAGATTAAAGTATCAGCTTGTGTGACATTTGCAGCACTTTCTAAAATAACGTCTTACCTTTCAAAATAAATCACAAGCAGGGACATCAAATGGGTTGATTGTTTTGACAATAAATACTAACTCAGCCACTATAACAGGAAAGTCAATTTTCCAATGACAGGAACCTGTGGACCATTAACATATGAGAGATAATTTTCAAGAAGTGCTCCAAGTTTACTTAGGTTCACTGGATTCTCTGGACCAGAAGGCATTTCTGGTGACTTTCAATATAGTGACTGTAACAATGAGGAAAAAATCAGCATCGACTTATGTTGATGATGATGTTGGGATAGCACAGTGTTTTTGATGCAAGAAATAAGAGAGAAGGTCCTTCAGGGAGATCACTACTACATCATACCAGTAAAAAAATATCTCCTCTGCATGACTGTCTCACTCATGTGAGTTTCTCATTCAGAGAAGAGCCGATACATTGATTTTTTTTTCACTGTGGTTTCTCATTAACTTAACCAATAAAACCAAGGCAGACTTTAATGGTGATTTCATTGATCCAGTCCTGTTTTGTCACCATTAACCATCATTTACTGAGGCCCTGTATGAGAAAACTGAGCTAGACATTTCATACGACTGACAAGTTAAATAGAAAAGGAATCATGATCTCTGACATCCAAAAGAACAAGTGTGGAAACACTGGGGTTTATAACCACTAAAACTCATGTTTGAAGCTCAGCTCTGCCACTGCTTATTGCTTTCTGGGCCTCAGCTTACTCACTTGTCAAATGAGGAAAATTATACCCATCTCACAGGATGGTTGTGAGGATGAAGCGAACTCCTCAGTGTCATGTGTCTTGCTTCATTCCTGGTGTATTATGGGTTCTCAACAAGTGGTCACCTCCCACCTCCTTTTTTCTAAAGGGTTAATTTTCTACTAATTTAAGAGACAGAATAGATATAGAAAAGTAGAAAACAAGACAAAATGCTGAAAAATCTTAACTATTGAAGCTATAAAATAATTTATATAGGGAAAGAAAGAAATAAAATGTAACATGAGAATGACCCTAATGTATCAGAACCATGATCTTTGGAAACATTAAAGTTATTTCTAGAAGTATTCAAATTTTAATTTATATTTGAAATCCTAGTGAATCAAATTATTTTAAAGTACAAACTTATAATTCTTTATGAGAATTGAATAAAGTGTGCGTGTGTGTGTGTGTCTGTGTGTGTGTGTCTGTGTGTGTGTGTAAACTTTAATACCAAGAATCAATAATACCATAGGCAGGTCTGAGACTCAACAGGGCAGTAAACTTCTGAGCCAACACTCAGGCCATCTGTAAATGGACCTACTATTCTATACTGTGTTGAACCAAACAGATTTCATGATAGTAACAATAGTAATGACTTTCAGTTTATTTTTTCCTTTCTTCTTTTTGTTTGCAAATTTTAAGGACTTTGTATCTTGGGTATATGATTTTTGTCATCTTGACAAACAGAAGGTGAGGAATATTAACCTGATATTCTACTCAAATTCTATTATTTTGAGAACATAAATAGATGGAACTTTCAACTTAGTATCTAATAACTCTGTAATAGCAATTAGTATTCTCCAAAGACTGGTTGTGTGTGTGTGCTTATGTTTGTGTATGCATATATGCAGTGCATATATTATTATTTGTATTAGTGCCATTTGACTTGTGAGCAATCTGGAAATCAGAATGTGGGTGTTTTGGCAAAGATCACACAGCCAAACTGTCTCATGATACTTTCATATACTGTTCTGTTTTTGCTTGCTTTTGAAGATGATAACCTGTTGAGGGCCATTCTTGTTTAGCTCGATTTATTCCATGAACGTTATCTGTAACAGGCATGGTTTCATCAATCATAGATTTATTCACAAGTAATTGTAATAGCTTAAAATATAATGCAATGTTTCCAATCTGATTACAACCCACTAATAAAGTAAATATATCAGGATTTCTTTAGGTATCAATTGGCTGTCTAAACTCTAAGAAGGACACATAACCATAGGCCTATCTATGTCCATTTGCTAACCCACTGGACACAAAACCTAGCCTTTTTATTAACATCTTTATTGGAGTATAATTCCCTTTTAATACCATTTTCATGCAAATGTCAATCACAAGATAATGAAACACCAAACCCTTTGTTGAATTCCTATTCTGTGAACCTTGTCTTAGAAACTTCACTTTTATTATCTTTAATTTAAAGGGCAAAATTGTACAGGAGGAATTGTCACGTCTCTGTATATTCCAGATGAAGATATTTAAGGGCTCACAGAAATTAATAACCTTACCAAAAGATAAACAGTCAGTGGATAAATAGGTTTTAAACTCAGATCTCTGGACTAAAACTCATGTATTCTCCTTCCTTAACTGCATCCTGCTACACAGTAAACAAAGTAAGTCTCCTATTGGTTGTCATCAAGATATAGTTTCAAAGCTGAATTCATTTTTTTGACTCATCATCAACTGAGTGGCCCAGACATTTTCTTTCCTTTGTTCTGCACTTCAGCAGCAGACACAATTAATAATCCACAAATAATCTTGTGATCCTAGAGGGCACTACTATTTTTAAGAAGCACACTTAATCTCCTCTAAAAAACTGGAGTATTAATAAAGGAAAATAAACGCATCTCAGTTTAGGTCAGATTTTGCGTGTATGTGTGTTTCCTAAAAAGGAGCATAATTATAGTCTCTGTTTTGTTCCTAAAGGAAATCTTAAATTTGCAAATGCTCAATTTTTAAGATGTATTAAATTTTTCTTTATGCCTGACAAAATCTTATAGTTGAACATAAGGTTCATTTTGGTTTTATTTAATTATCATTCAGGTGATGAGACAATTCCACAGAGATGAGAAGAATATACTAAGCAAAAAGCTAAAGGCAGTTTTAAATACTGATTCCAAGCTAAATCTTAGTAAAAGACAATTTTGCCTTTTGATAGTAGAACTAGCAGTTTAGTCGAATCTCTATCTAAATAGAAATTTAATAGTGGTTATTTCATGCTCATATGGTCAGGTTTTGGGTCCAATTTGTTTGTGATGAGTTAGAGTAACTGATATGCTAATCACTGTTAGTTAATTAAAAGTGGAGTTTCCATTTAGTTACAAAGTACATTAGTGTGCTGAGCATATCACATGCTAGATGACCTGATTCACATATTTGAACTCCTAAACTGAGAAGGAGGTGGTAGAAAATCTACTTGATATGCTGCCAGGAGTGTCACTAAGTTGCTTCTAGAAACAGCTTTGGCTTGATGATCAGAAACACTGGGTTCTATTCCTTGTTCTCCTGCTGTTTTGCTCTGACCCTTGAGTTTTGTCTCTTAAACCCTCAATGACTCAATTTTCCAAGAACAAAGGATGGAATAGAATTAAATAATGCTGAGGCCCACTTTTTTGTGCTTCTGTGGCCAAGATTCAAAAGTAATTCCGGGGTTTGACTCTCTGCTCAGCCACTTTCTAGCTCTGCGATCTTGGGAAAAATGTTTAACCTCTCTGATCTTCATTAAATAGGATGACATGAAGACAAGTTTGGTACCCACATGGCACTGGTGCTCAACTACAGGTCATGACTGTGATGAAGAAAAAAAAAAGATGATGATGTGGTCATGAGACATAAGAAGAAGGGGGAGCAGCAGGATAAGAAGCTGGAGAAGAAGGAGAGGAAACAGTATTCAAGAGGAAGAAAGAAAGAAATGCTAGAGTTTATGTATTTTACTGATATTGTAACATTTTCTTATAGAGCTCCTGAAAATGTAAGTAAATGTAAAATAAGAAAAAAATCCATAAGTGTAGGCACTGAAACATAATCTAGTGGAGCTTTTCTCAAAACCTTATCCACTGGGTTCTGTCAGCAAGTGTCAGTCAAATACATATTTCATGGTTGACTAAGTTTTGGGAAAAGATCAGTGAAACAAAAAGATCTACAGAAAGTAGGGCCTCCCAGAACTTTCTGAATATTAGTGTACACAGTGATTCCTCAAGACTGTTTCTTTGAAATTTATTTTCTTTTATTTTTTTTAAAACTTTTTTGAGAGCAGGAAGAAGGAGGCAGAGGTTTAGATATTGTATAGGCCTAGTGCTCTGTGGAACAAACTTTAGCAAACGTTAGAATGATGAAAATAAGTGAAGGATTGGATCTTAGAAACCTGATTAAAATCTCACTCCCGTTACTTAACCATGTCACTTAACCAAGCTAATCCTTTGTTGACTATAAGTGATGATCCCATCTTGAAAGATTGTTTCCAGAACTAGGATCAACACAGGTAATGATACCAGCATGTGATACAGACTGAATAAACTTATAGTAGTAATATGATAGATTCCAGGCACACTTCTTTTGTTGAAGCCCGAAAGAGAAAAAATTGTGCATCTTCCCCCATTCTCCACTTGAAATCCATTTGTTATGAAAAACATCAAAGACTGATTCCCATATGTGGAACACTGTGGAAGCAATTTGTTTTGATTGCTTCCTTCTTGAAACAGAATTAGAGGAAAATGGGATGGAAAGTTTTGATTCCTCCAAAGAAGGAATCTGAAATAAGATTGAGGGGGTAAGCAGAATACACATTCTGAGGTTAATGCTATTAGAAGTTAACTAATTCTTTCTGGAGGAGGGATATCATTTGCAGTAAAGCATCTGCCAACCGTTGTAAGATATCAGAGTAGCTGGACCTGTCATTGAAATAAACCAATGCAAACAGGCCTTTTCCTGCAGGGGGCATAATTAAAACCAGAGCCATTTTCACAGATAATCCATTTATAAATCATGGTAATAAAATGGCCATCATGACAGCAGCTCAGTGACATTTTTTCACAAGCTCAGCTGTATCCAAGCAACCAAAATGTCTTAACTCAGATGAGAAGAAAGGCAGGCTGGGGTCCCAGGAGTCAGGGAGCAAGAGCCCACTGTCTGGTTCTCTTTTCCCGTAAGAGAAGGTGATGAGTTGATGGCTAAAGGGGCTTTATACGGTCTTGGTTACTGCAATTCACTTTATTTGCATGTCAGAATGAATGGACAATCAAGACTTTAGGTGTTTCTCAACTCTTTCCTCATTCTAGGAACTGATAAATGGGGAACCTCCAAGGCCCATTATATCCACATCCAATTTTGATCCATACCTTGCTGTGAGAGATTCAACTTATCAGCAGGAGCTGGAGAGAGAAGAACATATGGCAGAAATCCAGGTATCCTCTACTCAGCTGTTTACATGTGTAATTGCAAATCGACAGTGGCTGCGATATTACTGAGAAGAGGTTCTAATAATCATCGTTACAGCAACTATCATGCACTGTAATGCTAGGAAAGTGTGTCTCTTTCCCCCAGAGGAGAGACAAGAACTCTCTTTTCACTGCTTTGGGATTTTTCTATGCAACCCATCCTTGTAACCTTCTGACAACTGAGCTGTCCAAACTCAACAGGGATTTAAATATTTAAAATAAAAATAAATCTTATCAAAGTTTTTTTAAGCACTATAGTACAAATAAATTTGTATAAATCCCAATAAATGACCTGCTTTCATGGAAAGACCAAATATTATGGATTGTTAAACATACATTTAAAGATATTTGTGTCTACATGTGTGTACATATGCGCATGTGTTAAATGAGACTTATCTTCACCATCTGTCAATGCAGAGCAATAATCCTCTCAGAGCTAAATGAGATGAGGGTGAAAGCATGGAAGGGAAAGTACTATGTTCAGGGAAACTCTTTATTATTAGCATTATTGCTATGAAAGATGCTGCTAATATTCCCATGGATTCCTTTATCCTCTCCTCCTTCATAAACTTTATTGAAGAATAGTTGAAAAATGTAATTCTATATATTTAAAGTGTGCAAGGTGATGATTTAAGATACATACACACTGTGGAATGATTATCGATATCAAGATATTTAACACATCCATCACCTCACATAGTTAACTTCTGTTGCATGTGGTGAGAATGTTTAAGATTTACTTTTGTGTATCCATTCCAAGTGTGCTTTCATTGAAAACTGCTAGGCCTATATTCTAGGTAAGAAGCTTTCCCTCAGGCTGTCTGCAGTCACCTCCTCTCAGCAGAGGGAGAACTTTAAATGACTGGGGGCAGCCTTCTACCAATAATCCTGAAGACAGCCAGTTTTCTTGAGGTTTGTTTGGGACAATTCTAATTTTTCTAGGGAGCCAGATTACCTGCACATCAATGTGTAATCCATGCTCCCCTGTGGGACTGAGCCAACATTTCCTTCCCTGGGACTCTGCTTGATACCACACCCTGTGTGGTCTCCTTTTTCCCCCACTCCCAACTTTCCTACTATGTTTTCCTGAAAATTCTTCCAGATTAAATTACATTCCCTTGAACATTTGCTTCTGAGGAACCCAGCTTGCATATCTAGAAAAGAGATGGAAGTAGTTAGGACCTGAGTGGGGAATGGACTCAAGAGAGGCTCCCAAGGACTTACAGTATTTCCTGTATAAAACCTAGGAATCATCAAGTAGCCAGAAACACAATCCAGGTGAAAGTGTTTCACCAGGAGATGGCTATATGGCTAGAGACCATGAACTGGAAAGGAATAACTGAATTGATTAAAATATTAATAATTCACAATTGTAATAACATCCACAATTGATTGAGTCTTTGTGTTAGGTGCTGTACCAAGAGCTCTAGTGCATTTTCCCCCTCATTCAGTGCATGCAGCATTGAGGTAGGAGCTATTATATTTTCTATTTTACAGATGTGGAAACAGAGGCTTAAGAATGTTTTGTGGGACTTCCCTGGTAGTCCAGTGGTTACGACTCCATGCTCCCAATACAGAGGGCATGGGTTCAATCTCTAGTCGGGGAACTAAGATCCCATGTGCTGCACAGTGTGGCCTTAAAAAAAAAAGAATGTTTTGTACTTCCTAAGTTCACATAGCTGTGGACTTGGATTTGTGCCTATATTTGTCTGACTCCTATCATAAGGATAATCACTACATTGTAAGATTTGTTTACCAGTCTAATGTTGTTTTTGAAGAAGAAAAAAGTCAAGATAAGGTTAGGGAACATGGTTGGTATGATCAAGCTGATGTGATAACTAGTTGGAGCAAATGCCACATTTTAATGCATATCTCTGTGTCCCTTGCATGTGCCTTTGAGGACATGGGGCTCAGTACGAAGGGTTAACATCCACTATAGTAGAAGAAGACTTCTGTTCTTTGTTCTCAATAAATCTGCCTCCTCCCTGCCCGCCACCACCCCCCACACACCCACTACCTTACCTTCCAAACCCCAGCAATGTTAAGTGACATACTCAAGGTCACAGAGCTATAAAGGTACGTGGGCAGCAAGTCCACATCTTCTGACTCCTAGCCCAGGTCAGTTTCTTTCCAACAACATCATGCTAATTTAGCGTCTCATATCCAAATCCCAGGCAAAATCAGAACTGGTTTAGTATTAGATGGCTGTCCAAACATAAGTTTCCAGTGAAGAAGCCAAAACCAACCCTCTATAAACCTCAGCTTTCTAAAGGAATGTCGAGATTCAGCTTCCTTCATCATCTTTCTGCCAACCCTCTGGCCTTTGGACTCAGCCCGATTTTGAAATGCTAATTTAGAGTGCTTCAAGTGGATATTAACCAAAAAAAATTATTAATAAGTACTTCTCAAGCTCAAGTGTAATAGGCCCCATAGAAAACACAAAATTGTTTATTCAACATATTTGTATGTGTCTTAAATGAACTAACTGCTTTTCTTGGGTGTTCTGCCAGATTTGTGGCTTTATCCCTGCTTTGGAGATTAGGAATCTGAAGAAAAGAATCTATTGACCAACAGATACTTATCTCTCTGTGCATCTGCAGACACAGAGGCATTAATATCAATCATTTCATAGAAGGACTGTCATAAACATAATTTCTGTCTTCCTGGATTAAGCTCTGACCACATCAAGAGGATGGAGAATAATTTGTATATAAGATGGAAATCTAAGGCAGATGGATTGAAGAGGCCAGCCTACTTCTCTCCTCTCTACACTTTGGGAGGCATCACTGATGGTGGGATATATTTTCCATTATTGCATGTCTTCTCAGATAGGAAGCCCTTACCCTGAGATCAAGCTCCCATTAGGTGGAACCATATCCTAGGCACTAGAACACGGCATTTGTCCCTTTACTTCAGGGATGGTAGCAACTTCCAGTTGTTACTACTACCTCCCTTTTGGCCCTTTTAGCTTTTCCAACATTTTAGTATCTAGGGGCTTAATCAAATTCCTCTATTGAACTACCTGTTGTGGGCTCATTTTCTCTGACTGGTAAAACTGGATTCAGCCATCTGCCCTTTTATCAGAGTAGGTATGTGCACTTTTCTTAACCTTGATGTCTCCCTCAAATGAGCACAGCAGAGCGCCCAACCCCCACCAAACACATCATATTCTTATTTCCAGGATATTTGTGATTTACTCTTACACACATTGACAAGGGCCTTTCCTCCCTCATGCAGGTAAATGTGACAATGAGGAATTTCCAAAATTTATCAATAAGACCTCACTTATCTGATAAGAATCCTCAAGGATGTAAAGTTGAACTCTGAATAGCTGAGAAAAATAGCAAAAAGGACCAGCTTTAAGAGTTCAGGCAGGCACTCATGAGGGCACTTCAGGTACAAACCCGACTCTGCTCTTAGTTTACACACAGTTCCCATAAATGTAGATACCTGATTTCACAGCAGATTAAGGAAGAACATGGGAAATACCAACAGCCACTGATAACGGTAATAATACTGATAGTTGATGATGAGAAAAAGATAAATGGAAGCAAAACTTTGAAATTAATTATAATATTCCCAAAGTAAAACTAGTTAGGGCTTTTTGATGTAGGATAAAACACAACTGCCCATATACGTGAATCATAATCCAATACCAGAATAGGGATAAAGGAAACTAGTATATACATAATGCCAGGAATCATTTTAGGGGTTAAAATATGCATTATTTTAATATTGGGGTACTGATAAAGCTATTAAGTATGTACTACGCTCAACCATTTCACATTTTAGGATAACAAGGTCCTTGAAGCTAAGTACCTTCGGTGGTGTCACAGGCCTGTGACAAGGGAAAGGGCAGAGATGTAACACCTGGTTGGCCTCTCTCAAAATCCCATGGCCTTACTGCTCCATACTGGAGAATTGTTGTTTGTAATTACAAACTTCAGATTTTTTTGTTTTAAAAGAAACAGTTGATTTTACTAAATACATTTTAAGAAAGTGATTAAGCATCTAATATACTGTAGAAAAACTTCCATTTGCCATGAAAGAATAAAAAAATGTTTTGAGAATTGGCTGTTGGAAGCTTTATAAATCCAGAGGGGGGAAAGAGGTCCTTTATAAAAGGACGTGGGACAGCTCAGATGCAGGCAGTGCTGCTGAACCTATCCGACTTCCACGTTGTAACCCAATCTCTGTTTGTTCTTGGTGACCATTTACAGGTCAGTGGTTAAGCCCTGGCCTTCCTAGCCCTCTCTCTCCAGAAATACCCATGTTGTCTAGGAAGGTACAGCTTCCGACCTACAAATACCTATCACTTCCTCTGTTGGTGAATGGAATTTAATCAGACTAGTAAACTAAGCCAAAGTCATATAAGGGGTAATATCTGATGTGCTTAATAAGAAACCTTTATGCAACTGTTCTCATCAGTCAGACTTAGATAAGACGATGCTATTTTTACTTCATCTTGGCTTTCCACAGAAAACTTTAAAAGGCTTAAGATCAGTGCCGATTGTCAATAGATCATCTCCCATTCTGTGTCAGGGCTCACTGCTGTGTCCATGAGACCCAAGAAGGTCATCAATATGGCTGCTCCAAGTAATTCTAGATCCATTTTCTCTTTTGTTGAAATAACAACCGAGAGTGTTATAGCTAAATGCCCTGCTTTCCTCCTTCTCTTTATCTTCCAATACCAAGTAAGATCCTCCACTCTTATCAGAAAGTGTAGTGCTTATTAATTTTACATTTATTGAACATTTATCCCATGCCAAATGTAGTGCTAGGTATAACAAGGATAATAGGAACAAGTTATAGACACACATTTCAGAAGCTTGTGAAAAAAAAGAAAAAAACAAGCATAAGTGTAAGTTTGAATTTTAAAAATTGACTCCTCCTAATTCCTCACTGATTAATCACTAAGCTCTTTCACTTTTACATAATGGCATTTGAATCTACCTATTTATTCTTATACTTTCTGGTCTTGGCTATAACCAGTCCTTACCTGGACCACTGCCATCATTCTTACCATCTTTTTTTGTTTGCTTATTTTATTAAATACTTAAATTGAATTATAAAATACACAGTGAAAATGCACAAGGAGCAACTGTACAACTCAATGAATCATTACCATATGTAACACTCTGCTCAGGTCAAGAAATGGAATATCAGTTGTACCCAGAAACTACCTCCCCAAAATGATTTCCATTCTCCTCCCCAAAGACAACCAGTATCCTGAATTCAAACACTGTAGATTTGGATTCAAAATTTATATAAATGGAATCATATAGCAAGTGTTCTTTTATGTCTGGCTCCGTTTGTTCAATGTTTCGTTTATCAGATTCCTCAATGTTGTATGTAGCGGTAATTTGTTCACTCATTGCTGCAAAATATTCCATCATATTATTATATCATAATTAATTATCCAATCTACTCTTGATGAGCATTTGGTTTGATTTTAGATTGGTGATAGTACATATAATGTTGCTGTAAATTTCTTGCACGGATCTTTTGGTGGATACATGCATGCATCTTTTGGTGGATATATGCAGGATTTCTGTTGGGTAATATACCTACCTAGGGGTAGGTTAATAAGTCACCCGGTTACATGCATGAGTAGTGGGGACAATCAGTGTCTAGTATTTTCCCTCCCATTAGCAGTGCAGGAGAGATTTTAACATCCACTCCTGATTCACAAGAAAATTTCTTTATTTACTTTCCGGAAGGCAAATGTGATCATGCGATGCCCCTGTTTAATGGTTTTTAATGGCTGCTTTTTTTCTCTTAGAATAATGTTCAGAATTCACGAGTAGCCTGCAGAATCTGCTCTCACCTACGTCTCCAGACTAACCTCGTACCTCTCTGCCTCTGATGTTCTCTGCGCTGACCATCCTGAACCTCTTCCAGGTTCACATTCATGCTGCATTCTCACTCACGTCTGAGCTCAAACTCATCTCCCCTGAGATGTTTTGCCAGATCTACCTGTCTCATATTGTTTTTTCCTTCCTCTTCCTCTGCTGACATTACCTATCACATAGCCCTAATGAAAACTCCCTTCATTACGTTAAGTCAGTGCCAGACATGGCATCATTTCCTCGTTTTGTTACTTGTTTACTCTCTGTCTTCTCCACTAAGAATTTAAGCTCCAAAATATCTAGGAATTTCCCAACTTGCTCACTTTTGAGCTTCTAGTATCCAATAGTGCTCAGCATCAAGTGGGAACTCAATCAATGTTTGTTGAGTAAGTATATGAATGAAGAAACCTTAGCATATTAGCACATTTTTTCCCTCTGGTCAAATTGGTTGTCTCCTCTTTCTTTAACTGATTACTTGTACTCATCCCTGAGGCCTTGCCTTCAATAGCATTTCCATCAGTACACTTCTTTGACTCACCAAGCTAAATTAGAACACTTTTGTGTATATTATGATAACCACTTCTGAGCTTCAATTTCATAGCACTTGGTGTACTCTTAAAAGATGAATGATTTGTAATTATTTTGCTTATGATCCATGTTCACCCCCACCTTGTAAGCTCTGAAAGGGCCTGAATATCTCGTTTCTTCACCACCTTATTCCTCATGTCCAGTACAGTGCTGCATGCAGACTTCTAATATACAAAGGCAGATACTCAAATTCTGGACATCAGGTCAAGGGAAAATTGTCTAGCAGCTCTCATAGTGCTGGGAATCTAGTGTTGTATATACAGAAAGAAGACATAATCAGGGCCAAGTAGGGGAGGACTGGGGAAATATTCATACAGGCAATAGTATATAATATAAGCCTTATATATTATGACAGATTTTGATAGGCACAGACACTCCAGGAGAGAGAACAGCCAAGTAAAGCAACAGGAACAGAAATAGACAGTATGTTTGAGCAAAAGTAAGAAGGCAAATTTAAGCACTTAGTAGGTTTTTTTTTCACTTTTTCTTGCAACCAAATATATTTTCCTTAAAGACCTCCCTTTGTCACTATCCTCTCCAGCAGCACCTATTAATGGTATTAAGTAATTTTAGAAAAATTTATATCATACTCTGCACGTACCCAGAACACCAACTTATAAACACCCAGCCGTGTTCCTGAATGGCCAGTTGGAATGGTGGGAAATGGCCTAGGCCAAAAACAAATAAGGTAAGGATGTGGGGACAACACACACACACACACACACACACACACACACACACACACACAGGCGTGTACTTGGAGGTTTCTTTTCACACCTCAATTACTTTGTATGGGAAAATAAACGATAATATTACTTAACACATTGAGCACTTACATGTCATGTACTATTCTAAGACATTATCTATCTATCTATCTATAAACTTTGTGGGGGACATGCATTTGTGACACTTGCTCAATTAATTAATCACAACTTGATCTGGAAGTATTACATATTTTTGGTGATGTTAGTATCATCATTACCATCACTACACTTTATTGAGAACCTAGTATATGTCAGCTCCAAAGTAGTCGATTAGCACTGGGGGCGAGAAAGCAAGTGCTCGAGGGAGGCGTAAAATGATTCTATCAGATAATCTGGGTGATGATGATGATGTGGAGCTTTAGGAAATAACTGCAGAAGTAGAGGAGAGGACTTCTCTACCAGATGGAACAAGTGATTATAGTACAGAGAGAGAGAAGTTCTTCTTCAAGAAATTACTTAAACATTGGCATTCCACCTCAAGCAAGTTGGACCAGACAGACTGTCTTGTAGGGAAGTTTGGAACTATGACTGATAGCCTGTCAGTGAGCTTGATTTTACTTGCCTAACAGAGGCAATTCAACACAGAAAGATGCTATGCACTTGAAGAAACAAAGAAAAGCAATTTGTATAAACGAGAGCGTGATACGTATGTAGAGGTAAGCAGAGAAGAGAATAGAAAAAGATTTAGGATTATGGCTCTTCCAATTGTATTCCTGGAGAGGTTCTGGAGAAATCCCAATAGTTATAGAAAAAAGGAATTCCCATATGGCTTCTCTATAAATTATGGCATCTTTATTAGGAAACTATGACTCAATTATATATCCAAAAGTTCTCCATGATCCCCATGGATAATGGTAGAAAAGCTGTTGAAATTTGTTTCATAAATACACTAGTGAAAGAAAGAAAGCAACAGAGAGAGAGAGAGAGAGAGAGAGAGAGAGAAGTAAAGAAAGAAAGAAAGGAGAATTTAGAAGAGTGCTAATATCTAGGCTAAGACCATGGAACAGGAAGAGAGTGTAGGAACTTAGGACAACTCTCGTACCCAAATGTCAATTCTGATGATCCAGCATTTGATAAGCAACACTGGGTCCCCAGATGGTCCCCAAATCCTACATATGAGGTAGCAACTTAATCTTAATGCTCCATAGATTGATAGAGGGGGTGGGAGTGTGTTGAAAGCTTTTAAAAGCATCCTCCTTTACCAGCATTGTCTCAGGGACCATGGGGCCTGAGCCTACAGGGAGAGCTGGAGCAGAACCCACAGCAGAGAACTGTGAGAGCCAGAGGAAGGCAAAGGTGGCCTGCATCTCTAGCTGGGATAAGGCGTTTTCTCTCCCAAAATTAGAGTCAGAACTTTACCAATTTAATAAGGCACTTTTTTACCTCTCTCTCCTTCTCTTTCACTCCAACAAAGATCAAGAGTCAAAGAAACATCAAACAAGCGTACAGCACACAACCCAAATAAATAAGCTCTTCTTTTTGGAGAATGGTGTCTTTTGTTGTTTGTCAGAAAGCAGAGCTCAAGCCGGGATGTACAAATTAGCCTTTGGAAACTCAATGTTCTCCCTGGAGCTCACCTTTATTTCTGAATGTTTAGTCTACCATTTGTGACAAGCTGTGTCTTGCAAGGGGAATCTAGATTTCCTTCTGCCCTGAAAATGGGAAAGAGGAACTGTTGATATCATAAACTCTTTTCAAGATGGGTCTGAAAATATGTAATCCTTTTTTTCTTTTCATTTTTAGCACAAGCCACCAAAGACCATTTTATAGAATCCACATGAAGCGTGTTTCAGGACCCAATGGTATTTTACTGAACTAACGTCCAACATGGGAAGAAAATTTGGCCTCATAATATAAAAAGCCAGAAACTATTCATACACAATTTAGCAAAGTTACTCTTTCCTTCTTGTCCTCTTCTGTATTAAATATGTAAATATTTATTTTAAAATTATTTAATTATTACTATTTATGTTAATATTTTGTATATACATGACTAGTAATGGTAATAGCAGCTCCACTGCTAACCACCTTGACAGAAACCTGAGTATTTGTGTTTGTGTGTGTTTCATACAGAATCGGTACTCTGCATCAGTGTCACTCATTCTATCTAAAGTATGAGAAAGATGAAAATCTGGTAAATATGTGCCTACCCAAAGCAACAATTCTAACAGAATAGATTCAACTTTGAGCTACTCAGAAGATGGCTAGAAGCAGTGACTCAGAAGCCTACCCATGGTCAAATCCAGCAACATTCTGGCTCTTCCAGGTATGAAATTTGGGGCAAGATACTTAACCGCAGTGTACTCCAGTTTCCTGGTATGTTTCACGTGTTAGTATTTGCAACTATTTAGCACATTTCCTGACACTGTTTTATCTTATAAATATTATGAACAAGTTTTATATTATAAATTTAGTTATTATTATTGGCTAAAGAAAAAACATTTATGCATTTCAATCTTCTCCCCACTATGCTTGTTTTTTAGTACTAACTTGAATCACACCTTTCAGAAATTCAGAGAAAAAGTCCAGTTCTGTTGAACAAATTTTACTGGAGACACACACCAAGCAATGAGACCACTGAACAGGATACTGAGGTTATAAAGGTAAATAAGAAAAAAAAAAAATCTCTACCTTTTGTGGAAAAGAAAGGTCACGTGGGTCCCTAGTGTGGCAGGTATTTTGGAAGATCCTGGACAGAAAGACTAACTTAAATGCCTTGCTAAATTTCCAGGCTAAGATGACAAGCCCTGAACCAGCATTTCCCAAAATGAAGTATCCATACCACTGGGGAGGCATGGGGTATATTACAGGGTGCAGAAAAGGTTAAAAACACCACTATTTATACAATGAGTTTCCTTTTCCAGCGCTATTTCAGTCCTCCTGATTACACAAAGTAGAAGGTCTCAGTTTGGTGATGGCTGTTCACACCTCTTTAAAACTTGCTAATCCCCCATCTCAGCAGTCAGAGCTGACCTCTAGGCAATGGTTTCCAGCTAGGGTTAAAAAATTCATTTTTAAAAAATTGTAATTACTTTAAGTTTATCTTCACTTTCTGTTCTGAACTATTTTTTTACCATTCATGATTGGAACATACATGGTTTCTTTTTAAATAAATGCACTTAAGTTTGTGAATTTAGATAAATATATTAGGTAGATAATAGTTTACTATGTTACCTGGGTATAGAAAACATTAAAAAGGTGATAATCAATGGCTAAAACTAGGTGTGCACTGACAGTAGAGATTAAAGAACAGATTAGAGAAATATTTAGAAGATAGGATAAGCAGAAGTTAGTGGTATGTTTAGAAAGGAAAGAGCTACAAATGGTCAAGTGGTCAAGTTATTCTGAGCCTCAGCCAAACCTCTAGTTGGTGCAGAGTATCTGAAGAGTTAACTACCTGATAAATGCTGGTGTTGACTGCAGGTGGGAAGCCTATTTGGGAAATGCCTAATAAAGCTCAACCACATTCCCTCTGTATTCATTTTCTTGACAAATGCTATCTCTGCACAAATCTGTGTTTTTCTTGGCCACTTTTTTTGGGGGTGCTCTGTAGAATCAGCACCCTTATCAAAGGTCTGAATAGGCATCACTAATTGCTCTCCCTATTCAAAATGATGGGGTTTGACATATTATTTTACCAAGGTATGCCTGGAAGGTGGACGGACTCTAGTGAGATAGAAAAATGCACAAGGCACCTAATATTTAATCCCCCAAAATGCAACTTTCTGTCCAATAGCATATTATCATTTTACCTTGTGAAGAATTTATGAGAATTCCTCTCTCTCTTCACTGCTGGAGTAGACTGTTATGTTTCAAGCCATTATTGGACTTGATGAGGAATGCCATTCACTAAGGGTTGTGACTTGCGGAAAGTGGGATAGAAATAAACAAAACACAATCTCTGTGAGTTTTAAGTTCCACAGGAAAATTGTATCTGTTCTATATACTTCACAGGGTTGGAGGGAATATCTAACAAAATTACATGGGAAAATATTCCCCAGTAGTTTGGGGTGAAAATAAACACACAAAAAAGAATTTTCTGTTATTCAGTGTTTAGTCTACAATGTTTCAGGGTCATGAGCACTCACACTAATTTGTGACAAAATCCACAATCTGAAATGCTTTCTTCTTTGGACAGACTTTTCTAGCTCCCAAGACAGTGAATCCAACTTTCTTTTGCACTCATAATTGTGTGTGTGTTTATACACAGAGCTTCTCAGCCTGGGCACTATTGACATTTGGGTTGGATAATTCTTTGTTGTAGGGGGCTGCCCTGTGGATTGTAGGATGTTTAGCAGCATCCCTGTCATCTACCCATTAGATGCTAGTAGCACTCGCCACCTGTGACAACCAAAAATGTCTCCAGACACCGCTGAATATTTTGCCTGGTAGGTCAAAATAGTTCCAGGACAACTGTTACATAGTTATGTGGCATTTCTCTCTCTGTACTGAAGTTGTTTGTTTTTATGTCTATTTATATCAGTACATTAGAAATAATCT
This sequence comes from Orcinus orca, assembly GCF_937001465.1. Lineage (NCBI taxonomy): Eukaryota > Metazoa > Chordata > Mammalia > Artiodactyla > Delphinidae > Orcinus > Orcinus orca. Next base: position 21,605,148 of record NC_064578.1, read on the forward strand.
ATATGTCACTGAGCACTGCATAGTGGGTGCTTTTTTCTGGATTTTCTAGACAACACATACTGTATGGACAGGCACGAATTCCTATTTATCTTTTCTCTGCATTTCAAGGACCTGTCTAGTGAAGGGTTGGTGTATAAAAGTCTCAATAACATTTCCTCAGTGATCAAATGATGAATGACTTCTTCAAAGGCAGCACCTAAATAATTTTCAGCTTGACATTTCCAGCATCAAACACAATGTAGGACATATAGGGGATTCTTGATGAATGTTTTGGGGATGAATCAGTGAATGAATGGATAGAAGGATGAATAGAGGAAGACAGCCTCACATTCACGGGGCCAGACATTCATGCATGTACACCCTTAATTTTCCCCTGGAGTTACTATGACTACAAACACCTGAGCTGCCAACTTTCTGCCTGAAACTCTAAACAAGATTCCAGGTGAGGAAGCATCCTTGGCAGGGACCCAGCAGACCCAGCAGTGGCTCACAGGTGGAAATCTGCACAGACTTAAGTGAAAATCAGATTCATCCTAGCTGAACTAATCTGTGACTAGAAAAAGAAAATCATCTCAAGTCGCCATGGTTGGGCAGGGACAGGAAGGACTGAGATCAGACAATTTAATGCCAGACAGTTTCACAAAGGCAGTGTCCAGAACACGTATTAATGGAGTTGTTGCTTCTATAAAGCCATAGAACAAGCCTCCCGTTCAATAAGGGGCAGAATATTTTAGACCTAAGGGGTATTTTGGAAGAGAGGAATCCATGTGGATCACCAGAGTTTCCTCTTTTTGTTCTCTTTTACAGGGAAATCTGATACTTCTGAATGGATTTATTCTACTGGGAGCTTTACCAACCGCAGGAGCTTTGATGACCTGCATTGAAGAGGGAGGATCATAATCTCCTGGAGAGAAATCTTCTACCATCTACTCAGCCTCAAGTTCACATCTTCAGGGGCAACCTGATTTGGTATCCTAAGAATTTCTCTGGTGTTTCTGTTCAAGAAAGTTTTAATGTTGACGCTTCTTTGTTCTCTGGTCAGCTAAATCATACTCAAAGTTTAAGATGTGTCTTAAGCAAAATACTCTAAGAATCATTTCCTAAACTTATACCACCTCTTCTATCTATCAAAATTCTTTGCTATGATGATTTTGTTTTTATAATTGTTATTCCCACTATATTTAAATTCCTTGATGCAGGAATAGTATCTGAATATTGATGATGATGGTGATGATAATAATATAGAAAGAAATTAAATGACTTATTGAGCATTATTATAACCTAGTCAATGACCTTAGCATTTTACAAAAACATTTTTGCATTTAATTCTTAACACAAATTTATGAATCACATCCAACTCTGTATTCTTATGTCTTTGGTACTCATATAGGCTCTGACACAAGGATGATTACTAAGTGCCATTGCATTGAATTTATATATAAAGAAACAGAAGAAGTGGGGTAAAGAACAGGCCAAGGAGTAAGGAGTACCATAGACTGGGGTGCAGTGTTTTCTAATGGACACTGGTATTAAAGTATGAAGACCTGAATTTGAACCTCAGTTTTGTGTCCGCTCTGGGCATTCATTTAATTATCTGAGTCTCTATTTTCTCTTTTAAAAATTGTGGATCATGATATCTGCCAAAGAGAATGGTTAAAAGGACATGGAATTTAGTAAGGGCCCAGTTTCTCCTGTTATTAATATGCATTTTAATAATTGTAAATATCATGAAGAAAACAGATAAAGAGGCATCCAGATCAAAGCTGGTTAATTACCTCCTTCCATGAATCGAATCCCAGATTCTACGGAGATTAAGTCACATTTACTGCCCCTCCTCCAAAAAAAAAAAAAATTAATAAAAGGCTTTTATAGTTTCAAGTCTAGTTATTATACAACATTCTTAAATTCTCAGCCCATTTGCTCAAATCAATGATCTACACTTCACATTCAACATATTTGGAAGAAGAGTACAACACTAAGTATAGTTAGCTAACACTCAGGGAGTTTACCAGAAATCCTCATTTTGAAACTCTCAGTGTCTTAGTCCAACTCAGAGGTACTAATTTTTATTTTTTTTACATAGCCAAGACAGAAACTCATATGAATCTTTTGAGTAAATAGTTATGAGGGAGGAATACATATCCCAAAATGTGGCATGATGGCTCCTTTACTAAACCTCTGAAGACAAAACTTAAGCAGACTTATTTTGATAATTTAAATAATAGCAACTCTATTTCCTTAAAACTTTATTGTTTAATGGGGTACTTTTGATAAGTTTTAATAGCTCCAAGTTCTAAAAAACATATTAAACTAGGTAACTAAGTACGGAATGATATATTTACTATCAACAAACCACCATAATGTATTTTAATTTGTTCCTGAGAATATTGCTCTATGAGGTTCTATAGCCAATGATTATTTTTTCCATGAATTATTTTCCACAAAAATTTGAGGACATTTTCACAATACTCTATATTAATAGAGGAAAATCAATTCTGGTTAAAATGTCTTGAATAAGTCCCGTTAGCAAAAGATCTGTGTGTGACTGAAAAATTTTCTAATTCCAGTACTGATCAATTTGCTCCAAGTAAGTAAACTCTTGACATATTCAAGGAATATGCTTGGATTCTATACAAATATTCCAATTAACAAACACTACTCTAGCATATTCTTTTTCACCATAAAATGATGTAAACATTTATAAAAAATTAGTTACCCCTTATATTTGTAATTATATTATAAATAAAGTCACACACAAAGTTACTAAATTATACAGCATAATATAATTTCTTACAACTCGTAATTTTCTACTTAGCATAGTAGTGTCTCTTAAGGTCATGCAAGAATGGGATAAATAATGCATTTAAACTGCTCATAAGTAGTACATATTAAGTAACTAATACATGTTATTAACTGTTCTTATCATGAGCACCACTAATTCATTAATTCAAAAATATTTGTTGAAAAGAAATATATTTGTTGAGCATTTACAATATGCAAAGCATTATTCCTGAAGCTAAAACCATGGCAGCCAATAAGTTAAGCAAGACACTTGCTCTGTGGAGTTTGCATTACCTTGGGAGCAGAATACTCTTAATAAATTAATAGTATAGTGTTAAATATAATGAATAAAAAACAAGGTGATGTGTTAGAGAAAAATGGAGAGGGTGGGTGATTAGGTTAATGTAGATTGGTTTGTCAGGGAAAGCCTGTCTGAAAAGTAACATTTGGGCAGCTATCTGAATACTATCAAGACTCCCTTCTGGAAAGATCTGGAGCCAGAACATTTCAGGAAGAGAAGAAAGCAAGAAAAAAGGTCCCAAGACAGGAATTAGGTTTTCTGTCTTCCAGAATCAATAAGAATGCCAGTGTGCCTTAAAAACTGACCAAGGAAAAGAATGACAAAAGATTTGGGAAGATGGACAGGGGCGCCACCAAGTAGAGACTTGTAGACTATGAGGCATTGGTATGTCATAAAATGCATAAAATGATGGAAAGCCATTGATGGTTTTTAAGAAGGGTCATAACACTCTGATTTATATTATTAAAAGATGGCACTGGCCATCTTTTAATATGGGAGTGGGGTGGAGAGAAGAGTGAAAGGGAGACAAGCTGGAGGCTATTACACTTGTTTAGGTGTAAGGAAGGTTTGAAGTAGTAATGAATCAAAGTTGATTTCCAATTTTCTAGTGTGAGCAATTTCACACTAGAAATTACTATTATTTACTGAAATCGGGAAGACTAGCAAAGAAACAAGTTTGAGAGACGGGGATAGAGGATTAAAGGTTTGCTTTTGGCCCTGTCAATGATCAGGTGACAACAATATGATATCTAAAGGGAGATTTCAAATATATATTTGAATTAATAAATCTGGAGTTTAGCAAAGATGTTAGGGATGGAGATATAAATTTGGAGTCATCAGCATTGAGTTGGTATGTAAAGGCATGGGGGCTGACAGAATTAATAAAGATAATTCATTGTGATGATTAAAAAAAATCATGCCCTATCTTGGAGGACGTTTATATTCACCTCTCACAGTCCCCACACACAAAACCATCTTGTGAGGTAAATCCTAGGTTATCACTGGCTGGGTGTCACTAGCTGGCTATTGACTGTTGTCTACCATTCAATCAAATTCCCATTTGTCTATAGCCTTTCAAATGACTTTAGATATCTGAGATTGCTTATGAATGCTTAAATTGGTAAATGCCTTATACTCCAAAGGATTTATTCCAGTTTCAAAGATTTTTCAATACCCAAAGTCTACTTTAACAACAACAAAATACCCTGAATCTTCAAAATATCAAATTTTTCATTAAAATAAGCTTGAAAATACCACATGCTCTTTAATTACTATGTGTGCTACATCATCACAATGAATTAGTAACATTCATTCAACACACACACACACACACACACACACACACACACACACACACACACACACAAAGATATGAGTAAAGATGGCTTTAATTTAGGACCTGGAGAGGACTCCCCCTTACATATCAGCCTTTTCTGTAGAATTTAGGAGAGCCTGCTTCATCTGGTTTGGAGAAGGTGCTAATTAATAGAAGATACTTAATCCCATCCCCAGAGATTCTTATTCAGTATTTCTGACAGGAAACATTTAAAATAAGTGGTCAATGTGTTCTCCATAGTGGTGGTGCTTCCAGCATCACACTTTGATAATACTATCTTATTCTTACAGGAAGGTCACTGGACTGAACACTTTCTTATGATGTGTTTCCAAATAATAAGATATTAAGACATTTTCTTCTACAGACAGGATCTTGGCCCTTTCCGAATATAGTGGACCATGTGGAACGCTGTCCAGATTTCCTTTTAAAACAGAAGGACTTATTCCTCAGCTACTGGCACTGCTGTCAGCTGATAGCCCTCAGCTGTCAAACATCTTGGAGATTTGCCTCAGATGAAGACAGTTGTCTTGTCAAGATCACATCCTCTTCCCAGGGGGCAGACTGCATCAAATGTCTTTTCTATGCAGGAGAATAAAAACCATTTCCCCATAGTTTAAGACAATATGGAAGGGAATCCTCATCAATCAGTCCTGCATGCAGATCTCCATCTCAGTACCTGTTTCTGGGAACCCGAATGAAGACAGAAGCTAACTGATAAATGGCCATTTTCCATATCTGTTGAAAACAGCTCATTGTCTCAAATATCAAACAGCAGAGAAAGTCAGAGAGTGAGTTCTAACTATTTCCTACAGAAAGCTGAGCATTCCACCAACACTCCATGGCAAGCCCAATTCTAAGAATGAGGAAGAAATATCAGATCTCAAGAATTGCATACAGACCAGAATTGGATGAAAGCATGAGCCAGTCAATGCAGGGGACATTGAGAGGATTTGGCACTTCCTGATGTAAAGTTTGTATTCGTCTCCTTCCTGCTACTTTATGCATTGATGGGCCTGTTAGATTGAAGAGTATGAGACCAGGCAGTCAAAAGTGGCTGCTGTAAAATTACACACTGTCCTTGATCTATAGGACTGTCAGAATAAAGGTAAGTAGGGTTTACTAGCTCTGAGAAAAGATTAATATGAGGGATATGGCTGCATTATTAGAGGTGGGCTGCTCATGCCCACCTCTACCCTTCTGTTCTGAGGCTTGAAATTCCACTATTTGAAATATAAGACAGGAAGAAGGGATAAAAGTCTAAAGCCATTAGAAGTTAACTGTACCATGAAGGGAACCTGTTCTTAGGCACAGTAGGGGATACCACAATAAAAGCTGTTCTCTGATCAACATAAAGAGAGCTCCAAACCCCAGGATCCATCCAAATATTTGTGTTTTAAAAGTTCCATCCACATCTGGCCTACCTTCTCCACACATTCTTGACTTATAATGAGGAATCGACACAATTCCCCTCTTTCAACTTCTCACTTTGCTGTCCAATAAAAAAAATATATAGCAAAGGGAGCCAAAGAACTACAATAGATGGTAGGAGCCAAATAATTACAACAGAAGGTCTGAAGTAATAGCTATTGCAAAGGAGCAACAGAGAATGTTTGGTGAAAATTGATTCTTTTACCTGGGATAAATCAATAAAAACATCATGCAGGAATAGCTTTTGACCCAGGCTTTGACAGATATGTAATAATTGCTCAAAGCTATACCAAGATTTTTATTTGCTTTCTAGAGAAGATGCAATAAACCATTATTTCACTACAGTGTTTTAGTATGCCCAATATGCCAGGTATATTGTTTGCTGTTATGAATGCATTAGAGAACCAGTTTAATAAAATTCCTGTCCTTGTGGTACTTATAGCACAGTGGAATGTAATACCAAGCTAATAACTGAGAATACTCAATAGTAATTAAAAACATAATATGGATATGAACGATTTACTCAATTTCGAAGGCTTGGTAGCATTAAAATGGGATGGGTTATTTCAGTTCCATTTGACATTCTACGTTTGAAATAAATTTACTTGGCTTCCCTGAGAACAGTGAGACAAATTTGTATTCAATGTTCTCAGAAGCAACAAAGTGCTGTCTCTTCTATGCTTTAGAATAGAAGGGTCCAAAGCAGAATTGGACATGAGGTAGAAGATGGTCTGCAATGCAGTCTCACTGAGGGATTAAGTCATCATCATGGGGAGATCTGGACCTTGAATGTCCCTTCAGAGTTGTCCCATCTATATTAGGACTAGGCCTTAGAAGCCTATTTTGACTAATCTAATCCTCAATATTGGATCCGGACTACTACCAAGCAAGGAATAAGACTTTGGGAAAGGCAATTGCATTTGGCTTTGGGAAATTCTGGAGAGGAACTCAGCTTTGAACTGTCAGCAGGTAGCACTCTCAGTAGCTGGAGAAATGAGTGTCTTAATTTTGAAGTGGGCATATGGGCAGCACACCACAGCCTCGCTATAATATCTAACACAATTGCTTTCTCAGTTACCAAAAGCAGTTTTTCTGATTGTGCTCAAGACCTTTCCATAAAATATGAGTTTGGAAGATGCATTTTCTTGCTATTGCATTTCCTGATCAGGAAAACATGGCAGAATTATGGACTGAATTGGACTGAATTGTGTTATTTATTATGTGTTATGTTATTATGGACTGAATTGTGTTTCCCAAAAATTCATATGTTAAAGCCCTAATTCCTAATGTAACTATATTTGGAGATTAAATGAGGGCAGAGGGTGGGGCTCTAATCAGATAGGACTGGTGTCCTTATAAGAAGAGGAAGAGACACCAGGGGTGCACATGCACAGAAAACAGGCCATGTAAGGACACCGTAAAAAGGTAGCCACATGCAAACCAAAAGAAGAGGCCTCAGGAGAAATCAAACCTGCCAACACCTTGATCTTGAATTTTCAGCCTCTAGAAAGGTGAGAAAATAAATTTCTGCTGTTTAAGCCACCCAGTCTGAGGTATTTTGTTATGCAAGCCCAAGAAGACTAAGACAGGAAGCAGGAGGGTGAGCTAGGTATTTTCATGTATTAGAAAGGTGAACATTCAATCATCAACTCAAGGCCTATAGTTCCAGATTTGGATTTCTGACCTGTATCTGGACAACCTAGGGATACAACAATTTCTTCAGCTACATTCTAATTCAGTTAAAATTTCCATGTAATGAAGATTTAAAAGATTTGATTCTAAAATTAAATGTCGTATTGTGGTTCATATAGTTAATATATCTGAATGAATGTTTATATGACTATATAACCAAAATATATATGTTTTCATTATTAAATATCATGAGTATATGTGTGTGCTAGTGTATGCTTATAATTTATAGATATATATGTATATATATACATATATGTACACACAGATATGGTTTGTACATTTATACCGGATTAAAATTAATGCTAATATTAATTTACTGTGCATTTTAAAAACATTCTGTGTTGACTAGTAATACAAATTTGAATGAAGAATAAAGTGCCTGTCCAGGTAGAAGAACCATAACATTTCCCATAGTGGAGATGCTAGAAGCCACCTATTTGGTCTTTGTGTAACTAGTCTTGATAGCCTCAACTATGCTCTGCTCCGAAGCCAGATAATTCTTCCCAAATGCAAATCTATTGATATTACTTCCTTGCTTAAGTCTATTCCCACTGCCTTCAGCAGAATGACCAAGAATGGTGTACAAGGCCTTCCCTGAGCTATCTTGTGCCTGTGTCTCAAGCCCATTTTGCATGTCTTTATAGCTCTATATGCTCCAGCCCTGCTGAAATACTTGTGGTTCTTATACAGACTCCTGTTACTTTCACGTGTCTCTGCGCAGGTAGAGCTGCTCTCTCTTGCTTCTCATTGGTGAAATCTTACTCCGACCTACCATCCCCAGGAATGGCCACCCAGCCATTTCACAACAGTTCTATTTTTAGAGGCCCTGACCTTATACTAATGCTCACAGCACCCCACTGCCCTGCAGTGATCCAGTTTGCTTGTCTCTTTCCTGGTGAGTCTGTGAGCACCATAGAAACAACGAGGAGACCTTTTTCTCTACATCCTTAGTACGTTCCTCAAGAGTTTGCACCGAGTATGTTCACAATGCAGGTTCATCGATTTGAACTGAAGGATGAATAGACAAGTGATATATATTTTACCCAGACTAAATCAAAATTTTGCCAAAAAATCATATTATTTTCAAAGTATAAATTTGAAATATAACTGAATTCAAAATGAGTAATTTTTTTTTTATGATAAAGAAACTATGCCCTCTTTTTGTTCAGATGCTCACATTTAACAGTACACTGTTTTAGTAAAGATTTAAGCAGTTACATGGTCACTAGGGGTCACTCTTACAATTTTGAATCTTGTGAACCTATGTAGGTTATTTTCCTTAGAAAAATTTAATTTCAACTCTTTCCTCCGTGACATATATAAAGGTGCCAATGATGACACCTGATGGGTGTATCTGCTAAATAAATTATTTAAACTCTATGTTTACCTTTTTGGCTATTAAATATCTCCAGGATGGTTTCCCTGGATGTGTTTAAAAGAAGCTGTAAGGTAAATATAACTGGATAGTCGAAGCACATATTAATGAAAAACAAATACTATTTCATCAATTATGTTCTGATTGAAAAAATATTACCTTATTGTTAAGGTAATATTGTTACAGATTGTTACAGATTTTTAAAAAGGTTATGGTGAGCCTTGCAGATGATCCTCCCATGTATCCACTGCTAAATTACCTGCAGAAATGCAGGCACACCCTTGGCTTTTCAAACCACTAAGTGTCATCTCAGCAGGATTCTTAAGCACAAACAGGCTGAAAAGAAACCAACAGACATTTGCAAATGACAGGGGAGCAGCAAAAAGAGAAACAAATCTCTTTTTAACTGTTCTGTGATCACCTCTATTCTTTCACCCACTCTCAAACCTTCCAAGTAATTAGTGCGTGACAATCAATCATAGCTCTTCAGGCAGGCACCAGCTAAGGTGTTTGATGTTTGATTTCACCTCTCGCAGGAGCAAGACTTTGAGGAGTTAGGAAAAGAGAAAGGGCAGGAGGCTGGGCAGAATAGATAGAGGGTTGTGGGCAAGGCAAGTTACCCCTTCACGGGGCATCTGTAGTCAGATGACCAGGAGCCTGGGGCATGTACTCAGAAGGAATAAGCTACGTGAAGAAAGAAAATTTGTATTTCAAAAATAAATTGGAGGGTTTCCCTGGTGGCACAGTGGTTGAGAGTCCGCCTGCTGATGCAGGGGACATGGGTTCGTGCCCCGGTCTGGGAAGATCCCACGTGCCGCGGAGCGGCTGGGCCTGTGAGCCATGGCCGCTGAGTCTGCGCGTCCGGAGCCTGTACTCCACAATGGGAGAGGCCACAGCAGTGAGAGGCCCCCGTACCGCAAAAAAAATAAATAAATAAAATTAAATAAATAAATAAATTGGAGGATTTAGGAAGGTTGGGAATAATGACTATAGGCTTTAAATCCAGACTACAAAATTGGAATCTCATTTTAGTTGCTCAAAAGCAGTAGACCTTGAGAAATTTGTAAGCTTCAATTTTCTCACTTGTATAATGTGAATATGATAAGGACAATATTTGTTTCTGTATCTAGATATATACACACACAAGTATCTATGTCTATAGCTATATCTATAGATACCTATATAAAGATAGATAAATATGTACACATATACACACATATATATGTATGTGCACATGAATATATATATACATGTACATGCACGTACACACACATCTCCAATTTTAAATGCCTGGCCAAAATTTGATGTTCAAAAAGGCTTCTTTCTCTATTATGCTAGCTGAGCAAAGTGTATCTCCTTAATCAAAAATCAGGAAATACTGATCTAATATACAACTGGGGGACAAGAAAGGATATCTGAAATTGGATCTGCCCCAGAAAACCCAGGGTATAAAACCCAGCCATAATAATATGGCTAAACCTGATTTTCACTCATTCAATCTCTTGGAAAGGAATCATAAACCACTTGTTGATTTTTCTTAAAGGAGAAATAGTAAAAAACATGTACCAGTTGAAAATGAAGCCAGGCCATCCAATTTCAGTTACAAACTTGGGCATTGGGCCTGCCAGGCCCTCTCAGTGGGCTCAGCTGTACTGAATATAAAAATTAAAAAATAAAAACAAAAAACCCAAACCAAACAAACAAAAAAAAACACCCACAATGTAGAAGTCCCTTAACTCAAGGACAAGGGAAAAGCTAAAGAGCAGTATTAAACAAGGCCACATAAAAGATGGTCATTGCAGGCCCTAATGCTAGACTCTGCTGACCCTGACTGCCTCATGCTAGGGTTAACCTTATGTCCATGCATGTTATGTCCCATAGCTTTAGCCTACAGAACCTAAGAAGAGAAGGGTAATGAAAGCCACAAAACACAGGCAGGGCTATTTAAAGAACTTCGTGGCCAGTGCTGAGAGTAAAACTCCATGAGCAGCTTTAGAGAGACATGCAGGGAAATCTGTTGATTCTACATCTAAGGCATTTGCTTAAGAAGTGAAGAAAAAGAAAAAAGAGAAAGGAAACAACACTATTGCTGTTAATATTTAAGATTCCAAGAGATAAATATTCTATCTGGAAAGTTTATATCTATGTATCTTTCTAGAATCTCAAGGATTTTACACAAAGGATGCCGCCATTTTGGCGATGAGTATCACAGTGCTTCTGTGGGCAGGGAAGCATAGAGTATTGCTGTGCAGTCGGTACTTTGCAGGCACAAAGATCTGACATTGACTATATTACTGAACCTCTCTAAGAGAGCTTTTCTATTATCTAAAATGGGTAATAGCATCTACTTCTTACATGTTTGGTAAGAACAAACCAAAATGATAATGCACTTAAAGAGGTTAGCACAGTGCCTGACAGTTTATTTTTAGTTTATTTCACAAGGAGTTGCAGAGATTGATCTTTCTATTCTGTTTGTGATTTTAATAGCTGCCATTGGCACAGGACACAGGTTTGGTATCATGCCTCGCCTTATTTTCTTTTGCACTGCTTGAAAGTATTTGCACAGAGAGAATTGTAAACCAAAATGTCTCAGTCCACAGGGATGATACAAATATGGGACTGCCTTGTATTTCAGGAAAGCTGTTGTCCTCTAGAGACATAAAGATTGGCAAAATGACCTCAAAAATTCTTTGTAGCCTGGAGGGTCTAACTTCCCAGCCATTTGTGTTTCCTTATAGGATGTTCACTTATACTCTGCATAAGGCTCTCTTGGTTGAGTGGATGAAGTATGTCAGTAGTTGGTGCCCAAAAAATGGAGTGTCTTCCCAGCAAACAATAGCAAAAGCACAGAGTTTTGGGTTTTTTTTTTCCTAATTTTTAATCTTGAACTGGTGCAGAGGTAACCTTGTGAACAAACTGATTTGAATATTCATCATTTGGAGAGCATTTGAATTGACCAGAACTTCCCCCAAATATCTATCCCACTTGTTAGTCCTTGGTTTGTTCTTGCACAGAAATATCTTTACATGTTTCTGTATCTCTCCTATAAACCTTGGTTAAAATACAAAGTTCTCAAAAAGAAGACAAATATTAAATATTTTTGTTGAAAACATCTTAATGGAGACCCTTATTATAGCACATCTAGGGACAAAACTCCACTCCAATGAGATAGAGAATTCCAGAAGAGGGCAAGGAGATTTTGAAAGGAAAATGTGAGCACCAAGGACTGACTTTTCTCAATTCATTAATGACTTTGACTATTCATCTATATTTTAAATTATCGGTTACTTGAAAGGACCCATTATTCACCATGATATATTCTAGATATAGATGTTGGGGATATAATCTGTGAACAGCTTAGTTCCTGAATTCAAGGAATTCCGAGTTCAGAGGAGGAGATGTGTTTGTAGTTAAGCAGTTGTTTTCATAACTTTATGATGGATGCTTTAAGAGATTTCTGCAGTAGGTATAGCAGAGGGACCAAAAAGTTGAGTGATAATCCCCTCATTGTGATTGGGAAGGTGTACAATAGGTGATATCTCGGTTGAATCTTGAAGGATTAATAGTTATTCATTAGAAGGATAATTTTGCACTGGGCTGAAGCTAGATGGAGTTTTATTAAAGAGTTATATTATCAGAATATTAGAATGTACCTTCATTGATTTTCACATTGCAGCTTTTGTCTTTTTACTCTTCTGATATGTTCAGAAATAAATAAGAATAATACCATCCTAGAAATGGAATACACAATATTGTCAAAGCTAAAATACAATCACTAACATTTTATAGAAGCTTACTAGCTGCTGCAATGTATCAGATGTTCCACATACATCTTCTCATTTAATCTGGACCAAGACAATATGAAACGAACAATAGCATTCCCACTTTACAGATGAGGAAAGTAAGGTGCAGATAGGATAAGCAAGTTTCGCAAAGGCATATTAGATTGAAACTCAATATCTTGGTTTTCTGATTCTGAAATCTATGCTCCTAACAGGTATGAAATGTTGCTACTTGTCCATATTACCCTGTTCATTATTATTCAAAGCATGAACCACTGACCAGCAATACCAACATTACCTGAGAATATGCTAGAAGTGAAGATTCTTAGGATCCACTCCAGATCTCCTGAATAAGAATTTGCATTTAACCAAGATCAGAGGTGATTCTTACACATAAGAATGTTTACCAAACATAGGTTTAGTCTAACCCTACCACTATAAATCCCACACGATTGTTCATACCAGAGAACGATTTTATCTTGCAGTTTCACTTGCTCATTTGCTAATGAAGCCTGTGTCCCTTTTATGCAGTAACAGTATACCCTCCTTGTAATGAATGGCCCTCTTTCTGAAACAATGGGGCATGCATCCCTCCCTCTTTCATGTGTCAACTCATCACTTATGTGGGGCTGAATGTGAATATACAGTAACTCTCTTATTCTTTGCTCTTATCTAATTATCTCAATTTCTTTAACTATTACATTAACGATGTCATGTCTACCCCTCATCTCTCTAGTATCTCATTTATGGGCCGATGGTAGCTTGACATTGTCCTTCATAAAACCAAATCCTATGGAATGAACCAACTATTGCTGATACATTCTTTCTGGGAGATAATACAGTTAGACAATTACTCTCTGTAATCTGAATATTTTGGGGCTATTATTAATTGAATAACACCAAACATCTCATTAAGGCAGTGATCACCTCAAATGCCAGCTGCTGTTCCCAGATACCAAAACAGGTCATCTCGCTGCTCTCTCTATTCATGGACAGATTTGGAGAAATGGGCCTCATACGTGCCCCGTCACACCCTGCCCTGAAATCTTATATCTGAAATTCCCTTTGCTCTTGAAAAGTCTTCAATTATTTTCTTCTCTGGGACTTTCAGACATTTTGAACATTCACTGAGTAATCGGGAACTGTAATTGTGGATCATTTAGGAAGGACTAAATGTATCCATAAAAGCAGGAGAAACTTACCCTTCTTTTATACTTAAAATGAGAAAAAAAAAGTTCAAGGAGTATCTAGACTCTGGGGAAGCAAAGATGAGTTAGTAAGAGTCCTTGCTTTATAAGAGGTCACAGAATGGAGAAAGAGAGAAAGGTAAGTAAAAGCATAATCACAATGGAAAGTATGAGCACAATTCTATGTGAAATAGAGAGGAATAAATGATTAATAGCCTCAGGGAGGAGAGGAGAATTTCAGAGAGAGACCGTGTTTGAGCTGTCTTATAAGGATGATTTTGCTAGTCAAAGACAGAGAAGTCCTTCCGTGTAGAGAACTAGGTTGTAAATAGTCAGAGAGATGAGAATCTTGTAATGGAGTATTCAAATAATGATAGACTTTAGTTAAGCTGGATTCAGAAGGAAGGGGAGAAGCACGAGATAATCTGTCACCAACATGTATTTTGAGAAGGCCTTGTATAATGAACCATAAGGTGAGAATTTAATCCTTTGAGCACTGGGGAGTCATGCAAGATTTTTCTTAAATAGAGGATATCGTGATTTGATTTGTGATTAGAAGTTAAACTCTGCGGGTAAGCTGGACAACAGATTTCAAGCGGAGAGAAATTGAAGGTTGAAAGATCCTTAGGAGGCTGGTACCATAGTCCAGACAAAACTGCTGAAAGTCCTGTCAGACCAATGTTGGTAAAATGTATCACCCAGATATAAAAAAACAAAGCACATTAGCAATAATAAAAGCTTTGCCAGCACAGCTGTTTGACTCCTAAATAAAACAAATGCTTGAAGCTCTTAGAAATTGTAAGGGAATTAATTTCAGTTCCCCAATGGTAAAGGGAACAGTCCTCACACACATTTTCTACTGAGTGTTTTACTGGATGAACAAAGCAGAAAGCCTGAGTACATACCGTTAATGAAATGTATAAATATTCTACCTATTCAGAAGAAATCTGTACAGTAAATCCAGGGAAGGAGGAAAATAGTTTTGAGAATAAACATTAAATGAAAGAAAAGTCATATCACATCCAGAAAGAAATAAAAACATGTAAACCTCTGTGTATTCTAACCAAGAAATCACTTAACCATCAGGGAGCAAAAGTTTAGAAACATAACAGTCTTGTTGTTTTTGAGGATGCTAAGGCAATTCAAACCACTTTACCTTTTTCAAAGTGTGTCCCCAACCCAGTGTCTCATTTAATCCACACATCACCTGGAATAGGCTGCTGCTATTGTCCACATTTGACCAGGCAAGAAAAATTTAGGTTCTAAGAGGTTGAATAACTGATTTAATACTCAAGCCTCTTTGTGGTACAGCAAAGACTCAAACTGAGGCTTCTCTTAGGCTGAACCACAGAATTTGCCATTTTTTAGGTTGAAATGTTTAAATATTGGCAACTTCGTATGGTTCAACCTAATAGATTCCAAGTACAGTGCTCTAAAATTTTCAATCAACAACATGTAATTTTATATTGGTTCCATGGTTGCAAAAGCAAATTGTCAAGTGAAATGTCAAGCAAAATGGTCCTGTATCTCAGTTCATCTGGACACCAAACTGTCCCTTGTATGTCACTGAAATGGATACTAAACTAACTGTTTGAACACCATCCCTTCTCTTATTTTCCAAATCATCACCATAAATATCCTTTTACTCATAGACTGCTTTCTTTAGAATATTATACATCATAAGATAATGTATTAAAGATATATATAATATATAATTATACATATCACATAAATATTACTATAGACCCAAACATGAACACAATTATTATTTTTGTTCCAGCTTAAAACTGGAACAAAAAACCCTTTTAATTAAAATGTGGCATTTCAGGAACTATATTTTTGCCTCCAGGTTTCTGGAAAAAAATAAAAGAAAGATGTTTCGTAATGCAACTGTAAAGATGAGTCTGTGCCCTGAGAATCATGATAGCTGGTAGAAAAAATGATGTAAGGTCCCTTGCCAGGAGGATCCAATCAAGAACTCTTTAAATCATGCACTTTTGGTTACAAGGTGAAGGCCACAGATTTTCAAGGACCTTTGCTTCATTATTTGCTTCTAATTGAAAGAATGTGTCTGCAGTGAGTACAAAGAATTCTCATTATCTGAACTTCCATCTCAGCCCTTAAGGACGTTTGTCCCACTACTGACCTTTCGCTGGTTTGTTTCATCAGCACACTTTCCAGTGGCTGCATATGGTGACCAAAGCTATCCACGAGGGCATAGCATCTTTGCAGAAGACTTAAATATACCTACCCAAGTACCTACCAGGCATTTGTTCTTATAATCTCAACTAGAAACAACTGGCAAACCTTCCCATCCTGGGACAACTCCAAACATCTAGAGGCATATATATATATTTTAATGTTGAATGGAAATATGTTTCTAATAACTGATGGCTCTGTTAGTGCCCAGAAATCACAAATAAATTTTTCTCTCCCTCTTCCACATGGCACCAGATGTCCTGCATTGGTATTACCCCCTCCAGCCTAAAATCTTTCTCCATTCTTTCATCTGCTCCTTTATGTAATATAATGTGGTATTCCCTCAAAAATCTGATTATTTCTCTCTGGCATCCCATGTGACTTTTAAATGTAGTACTAAAAAGTACCTCTCTCCCCACCTAAAGTGAAAACCACACTACATCACTCTCCTGCTTAAAACCTGAAGAGATTTTATGCAACCTTCAGGATAAAAGCTAAGCTCTTGACTCTGTCACAAAAATGCCCATGGTATGATCTCAGCCAGCCTCTCTGACTCACTCAAGTCATGCCATGCTATTGTAACCCTGCAGACAAACCCTTGTTTTCTTTCCTGTCTGGGCCTCTGCCCCGGCTGTGCTCTTCTTTTCATAAGGAGAAGCCCTATGAGACTCAGCTCAAGATTTTACCTCCTCAAACAATTTTGAGTGAGGATGAGTTAGGTACTGTTCCAATGTGTTTCAGCAGAGCTGTGCCTCTCTCCACACTCAGCAATTATCCTAGAGTCATGCATTTGTTTCCCTCCCAAAAATGCACAGCTGTACCATGACTTCTTTGAGGGCAGGCACAGTGGCTTCATCTCATGTTCTTTTCTTTCTGTATCATTCCTGACAGAGTAAATGCCTAAGCCAAATAAACAGCTTAAATTAACACAACCTTAGCAGTTGAGAACTGACAAGGGATACACAGATAAAGCAGACTTTAATGGACTGCAGACTATGTAAAAACTTAGATCTTAACATGGTTCCCTTGCTAATTGGTAACCACAGTCTATTGGCCCAGCTCACCTGTCAGGTTGGATATGGAGAACTCTCTAGCAAGGAATCCCCTAAATCATCCAAAAAGTCAGTTTTAATAGCAGGGTTTAAGGACATGAGCTCTGGTGCTAACATACCTGATTCTACTGCATAGTGGCTGTGTGACCTTATACAAAACACCTAAATTCTTTGACCTTCAGTTTTCCTATTTGTTTTAATAGGGATTGCAATGGATTCAACTTCACAGGGAGCACACCAAGGTCCAGAAAAGCTTAAGCAACAGGGACCCAAAGAGTTAAGTGGCAGAAGAATTAAGATCTGGATATCTTTTTTTTTTTATTTTTATTTACTTCTTTTTTTTTTTTTTTTTTTTGCTATACGCGGGCCTCTCACTGTTGTGGCCTCTCCCATTGCAGAGCACAGGCTCCGGACGTGCAGGCTCAGCAGCCATGGCTCACGGGCCCAGCCGCTCCACGGTATGTGGGATCTTCTCGGACCGGGGCACGAACCCGTGTCCCCTGCGTCGGCAGGCGGACGCTCAACCACTGCGCCACCAGGGAAGCCCAAGATCTGGATATCTTGACTTATAGACTCGTTTTCATTTTATCATGATGCCTCTTATTTGGGAGCCAGATTTGAAGGACCTTGGATACCTAGGTAAGGGACTGACACATTCTCTAACCATGTGAGGTATGACTCAGTACAGACAACACACCAGCTCTCTGTAGGGGCTCAGCCCAGGTGTTTAAGATAGTTAATGAGTTAATTAAAAACTCTATGGGGATTCTTGTTTGTTAGTGCATTTTTTCTGAAAGCACACAGGGTCTGCCAGATCTATCAGTCAGTCTCTAGATCCCAACATGAGAATCTGCAGATTATGAGGTCAAGAACTCCCCTAAGGTCAGACAGATATTTCTTCCAGCTTCATGCTACATGCTACTACACATGGAGATAAGGCATCACCAAAACCACAAGGAAACCCTGCATTCTTGCCTCAGTGCTTTCTGACTGACCTGCTTTCTGTATTGTAAGCCTGTGTTCTCCATGATGTTCTGGAAAGTAATGAGCCACAGACCGGACAAGGAGGCTTATGGAAGAGGGCATATGGTTTATCTGTAAGCCCACATAGCACTCCATTCACCTGCAGGGCAGCATAAGCTTTGAAACTGAAATTTGTGGGCAAACAGTAATTTAATATACAAGCAAAAACCAATTATTTTATTAAGCACAAGACATTTCACTTTGGTCTGATTGAGGTAATTTGGCATTTATTTATTGAAAATAAATTGAAATTCTATTTTGTTATATTACTACAAAAAGTGCTGTTCTTCATTGAGGCAATCTGCCATTGATTTTCTATATTTTCTACGTATGCAACTCAAGATTTGAAAATTAAAATAATATTTACCTTACGAAGAATTCACGTATCTATTTATAGCTAATGCAACTGGCTCTTACCATATTACAGATACAGTTGCATATGTTACTTCAATTGTTACAGCAAATTCCATGAGAGAACATGACCATCATCATCTCCATTTTCAGATAAACAAATTAAGCAAGAGAAGCAGAGTAAGTTGTCTATGGTAAAACAACTAAAATTTTCTCTTAAGCTTATGTTGGCTTTCACATAACTGTCTGCTTATGTTGGCTTTCACATAATTGTCTTGATGTCAGTATGAAATATGAACTATTTCTTTATTATTTGTATTTCAGATAGATATGGTCAATAGAATTGGAATGGTTTTCTTAAGCTATCTGAGATGACAAACATCCTGGGGATGAAATAATCATTGTTCCAGCTCAAATGAAGTCAGGCAGGAGGAGTTCCCTATTATTCACATGGGAGAGTCAGCCTTTCATTCTATTCAGGTGCTCCACAGACTGGATAAGGCCCATCCACATTGGGGAGCACAATTCATTTTACTCAGTCTATGGGTTTAAATGTTACCCTCATCAGAAACACCCTCAAAGACACACCCAGAATGATGCTTGACCAAATAGCTGGGCAACCCATGGCTCAGTCAAGATGGAACATAAAATTAATTATCAAAGCTTCCTACTCTGCTACATACTAAGAGTGATTGGATAAATCATTTAAACTGCTTAACAATCAACAAAATGTTCATGAGAAACCATCCTACATGGGGTTATTTTGAGGATTAATTATGCTACTATCTATGAAGTGTCTTTTACTATATGAATTATATCTGTTTTTATTCTGCAGCCTTTCATATCAATGCTCCCTCATTTATGAAGCATTTTTGCCACTTCTACGTATCATGAAAGACAATAAATATAAACTAATTAAGAATGATACAAGAAGACTTTTAGTCTGGGTAGATCGCTCTATAAGAGAGTCTCATTTCTTGTGTTTACCTACTCTGGGTACTGTGAGAATGACTGAAATATTGTCACACACACACACAAATGAATACAGGAAATTTACTGATAGCAATAGGTGTTATAGTTTAGGCTTTCCATGAAATAATGTATAATACTTTTATATCAGTCTAACATTTTGTCAGACTTACATTTTGTTTCCAGACAAAAGAGAAATATATTGAATCATAACTTCTAACTATCTACACTGTCAATTTGTTTTATCTATATGTTATATCCATGCCATATTTTGTCCACACTTACACTTGATTTAGAAAACTATATTAGTTATCTGTTGCTATTTAACAGATTGCTACATGCTTTGTAACTTCAACTACCACGCATTTATTAGCTCATAGTTACCGTGGGTCAGGAATCTGAGCACTGTTTCCTCTATACGGCCAAAATGAAGGTGTAGTTAAGAGCTGGATCTTCACCTGAGAGCTAAACTGGGGATGGATTCACTTCCAAGCTCATTTAGGTTGTTGTCAGAATTGTTCTCCTTATGAGTGGAGGAATGAGGTACTTGGGTCTTTGCTGGTTTGTTCTTGTGGGTCACTGAAATCTCAAAGGCCTCCTGTAGTTCCCTGCTACATGTTTTCTAAAGACAGCTCACGATATGGCAGTTTACTTCTTCAGTACCATCAAGGGCGTGGGAGAAACTAGTGTAGGTCTACGTAAAAGATTGAGTCTTATATAATGTAATGTAATGTAATCTAATCAGGGGTGATATCTCATAACCTTTGCCATATAATGTGACATAATCAAGGGAGTGACATTCTATCACCTTTGCCATATTCTATGGGTTTGGAACAAGTCACAAGCCCTGCTCACACTCAAGGGGAAGGGGTTATACAATCCCTTCTGGTGTGAATACCAAAAGGGCAGCATAACTGGGGGTCATCTTAAGTTTTGCCCGTGACAGAGATAAAGAAGAAATATAAGCAGCTATTAGAAAAATGTGAGATGGACTTTTTTTTAAATTCACTATTTGTTAAGAGATGTAATTTCCTGGAAGTAATTTATCAGCTTCTTCAAGATACTTATTTCTCCTTGTAAAAGGTTGGAGGAGGCTCTATTTTCCTTGGTGACATAAGTATAATTTTTAAATACCACTTCAAAATATAAATGTATATATACATACATATATACATATACTCAGTTTCGGCTAACCTTAAAACATTTAGTAAACTATTTGGGAAATTCTTAAAGACACTCAATTTTCCCAATGCCTTAGTACACTTTGGCACAGATTCTGAGTCCAAGCACTACATATTTATTTCAAGGAAAATCCAACTTCCCTATAGGAAAAGAAAGCACTCATTCCTTCTTTCAAACAACCTCAGCAACACTTTCTAAAAATTTTAGTGTTTTTAGATGCAGCTGACAAATATTTCCACCCTAAAATGTTGTTTTTGAGGGATGATGTTCACCCAATGACAACAGCAATAATTTGATTTGGGGGGAGGGATAATAGGTATAATTTTTACTCCCTTCTTTGTATTTTTATGAGTGGTTTTAATTTTCTAAAATGAGCTTTTTATTCGAGATTATGAGAAAGCAATTATCTTCAAATAATTACATTGTGAGATACAAGACAGTTAAAAGAAGGGAATACATGTTCACAACTCACACAGTTGTAAAAGAAGAGAAATATTTAGTACTGCTGAGAAGTTTGCATGTTGACTCTAAGGTAGGCAATATTCATATGGATTTACAACCATGCTGACAAGTCCATGTCTAGTACAATTTTTATTTTCATGTTTGCACTTTCTCATATTTCTTTTCTAAGTACATAAAACACAAAGGGGACTTCTTCCCCTGTCACAGCTCCTCTCCCAGAGCTGACCGTCTGGGGACATCACAGGTTTTTTTCCACACCCACGGCCCCGAGTTCTTCCCCCGACCCTCTATCTAGTACAATTTTTGAGGTTCCCTGGTTGCTAGGTCAGTAATGCTCACAGATCAGTGCACCTCAGTCATAAACCATATGTGAAATAATACAAACTAAGAGAGGTAGAAGGAATAGACTGTACAAATAACAGTCTAAAATGAAAATAATACAACTTAACTTGAAAATACTGAGCAGTTCAAAGTATATTTCTCAACTTCTTTCCCAGAAATCCTGGACCCTTCTGTTCACAAACACCTGGAAACCCTAAGCCAGAATGTGATCACGTAGTCACAGTCTCCCAGCACTGACATTTCCAGAACCTTTTTTATTTTCCCTCTCCTTAAATGACTTTAACTTGTTCTTACTGCCTGAAATATAAGTGGGACACATTCAGAAACAAGCAATACATTTTGTATATGGAATACTCTGAACAATCTAGTTACTAACTAGAAAAGATCGCTTAGAGAAAAGTTGAACTGGACAATCAAGAAATGTAATGAAGAGTATCATAAATTGTGAATGTCGCCTGTATACAAATGTGATAAAATCACAGTTGGAGGAGCTAGATGTCCTGTGTTGACATTGGATTTGGATTACAAAATCATTAGGGCCAAGAGTCTGGTCCCTCATAGGACATTTCTGTAACTACCAAGGTTGCACATCACACACACACACAAACACAGAGGCACACACACACACACACACACACATATGAAGAGTTTAAGGCATCTCCATTGGAGTCATATGCATGGTATAGATACTACTTTCCTACATTCCTACTTGGTCTACCTTTATTAGCCATAAGGAAGCATTAAACAATGTTATACTTCATTTGGAATAACTGGGGAATTAATTATTATATAAAAGTATACAATAGGTAGCTGAAACATCCAAAATTAAGGTTTAAGGTTGTTTGAAACCAATCATTTTGGCAGTAAATTACTTTGAAAAATTTATGCCCTCCCTGCCTTAGTACACATAGAATTGTAAATTTAAGTTAAAAAAAAAAAAAAAAACCCTTAAATACTGCATCCTATTTTATGGATATCAATTGTAGAGTGGCCAGTTGCTTGGTTTATAAATAAATGACCCCTAATTACATTACTAATTGGTAGAATTATTTTTTTTATTATATCCTTACTGTTAGTTGGACAACTTTCACTTCTTTCTCATTAATGTCAGAGTGTCTTTTATCCATCTTCTAATTTAATGTTTCTAATACTCCTTTGGTAGGAAAACCAGCCAACTGACTTTGGGTGTAGAATGAGATAAAATAAAATAAAATAAGGTCTAGAAAGTACATGTAATGTGTAAACTTAATAAACTTTATGTATGTCTTAGCACTGGTATTAAATACCTATTTTTTTCATCTCTATAATTTTCTGATAAGTGAGTACTGACTACATGAAAAGTTGTCATATATATCTTTTTAAAGAATGTAACAGCTTTACGAGATATAAAGCACGTACTACAGAATTCACACACTATAATTCGGGGGGGACCTTCAAGACGGCGGAGAAGTAAGACATGGAGATCACCTTCCTCCCCACAAATACATCAAAAATACATCTACGTGTGGAACAACTCCTACAGAACACCTACTGAACACCTACTGAACACCTACTGAACGCTGGCAGAAGACCTCAGACTTCCCAAATGGCAAGAAACTCCCCACGTACGTGGGTAGGGCGAAAGAAAAAAGAAAAAACAGAGACAAAAGAATAGGGACAGGAAAGAACCTGCCTCTCTTGGAGGGAACTGTGAATGAGGAAAAGTTTCCACACATTAGGAAGCCCCTTCACTGGTGGAGATGGGAGTCGGGCGGGGGGGAAGCTTCAGAGCCACGGAGGAGAGGGCAGCAACCAGGGTACAGAGGGCAAAGCACAGAGATTCCCGCAGAGAGGATTGGTGCCGACCAGCACTCACCAGCCCGAGAGGCTTGACTGCTCACCCACTGGGGTGGGTGGGGGCTGGGAGCTGAGGCTTGGGTGTCGGTCGGATCCCAGGGAGAGGACTGGGGGTGGCTGTGTGAACACAGCCTGAAGGGGGCTAGTGTGCCACAGCTAGCTGGGAGGGAGTCCAGAAAAATTCTGGACCTGCCTAAGAAGCAAGAGACCATTGTTTCGGGGTGCGCGAGGAGAGGGGATTCAGAGCACCGCCTAAATGAGCTCCAGAGACGGGCATGAGCTGCGGCTATCTGCGTGTACATCAGAGACGGGCATGAGACGCTAAGGCTGCTACTGCAGCCACCAAGAATCCTGTGTGCAAGCACAGGTCACTATCCACATCTCCCCTCCTGGGAGCCTGTGCAGCCCGCCACTGCCAGGGTCCCATGATCCAGAGACAACTCTTCCCTGGGAGAACACACGGAGCACCTCAGGCTGGTGCAACGTCATGTTGTGCTCTGCTGCCGCAGGCTCGCCTCACACTCCGTACCCCTCCCTCCCCCAGGTCTGAGTGAGCCACAGCCCCCTAATCAGCTGCTACTTTAACCCCATCCTGTCTGGGCAGGAACAGTCGCACTCAGGCAACCTACACGCAGAGGCGGGGCCAAATCCAAAGCTGAACCCCAGGAGCTGTGCAAACAAAGAAGAGAAAGGGAAATCTCTCCCAGCAGCCTCTGATTGGCGGATTAAATCTCCACAATCAACTTGATGTACCCTGCATCTGTGGAATACCTGAATGGACAACGAATCATCCAAAATTGAGGCGGTGGACTTTGGGAGCAATTGTAGACTTGGGGTTTGCTTTCTGCATCTAATTTGTTTCTGGTTTTATGTTTATCTTAGTTTAGTATTTAGAGTTTATTATCATTGGTATATTTGTTTATTGATTTAGTTGCTCTCTTCCTTTTCTAATATAATATACATTTTTTCTCCTTTTTCTCTTTTAGTGAGTGTGTATGTGTATGCTTCTTTGTGTAATTTTGGCTGTATAGCTTTGCTTTTACCATTTGTTCTAGGTTTCTGTCTGTTTTGGGGGGGGTTACTATAGTTTTTAGCACTTGTTATCATTGGTGGAATTGTTTTTTGGTTAGGTTTCTTTCTTTCTTTGTTTTTTAAATTACTCTTTAATTTTTTAAATTTTTAATAATATTTTAAAATTTATTTTAATAACTTCATTTCCCTTCCTCCTTCCCTCCCTCTTCCTTCCCTCCTTCCTTCCTCCTTCCCTCCTTCCCTCCCACTCTTTCTCTCCCTTTCTTTTCTTTCTTTCTTCCTTCCTCCCTCCCTCCCTCCCTCCCTCCCTCTCTCTCTCTCTTTCTTTCTTTCTTTCTTTCTTTCATTTTCTCCCTTTTTTTCTGAGCCGTGTGGCTCACAGGCTTTTGGTGCTCCAGCCGGGTGTCAGGCCTGAGCCTCTCAGGTGGGAGAGCCGAGTTCAAGACACTGCACCACCAGAGACCTCCCAGCCCCATGTAATATCAAACAGCGAGAGCTCTCTCAGAGACCTCCGTCTCAATGCTAAGACCCAACTCCACTCTACCACCAGCAAGCTCCAGTGCTGGACACCCCATGCGAAACAACTAGCAAGACAGGAACACAACCCCACCCATTAGCAGAGAGGCTGCCTAAAATCATAGTAAGTTCACAAACACCCCAAACCACACCACCAGATGCGGTCCTGCCCACCAGAAATACACGATCCAGCCTCATCCACCAGAACACAGGCACCAGTCCCCTCCACCAGGAAGCCTACACAATGCACTGAACCAACCTTACCCACTGGGGACAGACATGAAAAACAATGGGAACTACTAACCTGCAGCCTGCGAAAAGGAGACCCCCAAAACAGGAAGTTAAGCAAAATGAGAAGACAGAGAAACACACAGAAGATGAAGGAGCAAGGTAAAAACCCACCAGACCAAACAAATGAAGAGGAAATAGGCAGTCTACCTGAAAAAGAATTCAGAATAATGATAGTAAGGATGATCCAAAATCTTCGAAATAGAATGGAGAAAATACAAGAAACGTTTAACAAGGACCAAGAAGAACTAAAGAGCAAAAAAACAATGATGAACAACACAATAAATGAAATTAAAAATTCTCTGGAAGGAATCAATAGCAGAATAACTGAGGCAGAACGGATAAGTGACCTGGAAGATAAAATAGTAGAAATAACTACCACAGAGCAAAATAAAGAAAAAAGAATGAAAAGAATTGAGGACAGTCTCAGAAACCTCTGGGACAACATTAAACACACCAACATTCGAAATATAGGGGTCCCAGAAGAAGAAGAGAAAAAGAAAGGAACAGAAAATATTTGAAGAGATTACAGCTGAAAACTTCCCTAATATGGGAAAGGAAATAGTTAATCAAGTCCAGGAAGTGCAGAGAGTCCCATACATGATAAATCCAAGGAGAAACATGCCAAGACACATATTAATCAAACTATCAAAAAATTAAATGCAAAGAAAAAATATTAAAAGCAGCAAGGGGGCTTCCCTGGTGGCGCAGTCGTTGAGAATCTGCCTGCTAATGCAGGGAACACGGGTTCGAGCCCCGGTCTGGGGGATCCCACATGCCGCGGAGCAACTAGGCCCGTGAGCCACAACTACTGAGTCTGCGCGTCTGGAGCCCGTGCTCCGCAACGAGAGGCCGCAATAGTGAGAGGCCCGTGCACCGCGATGAAGGGTGGCCTCTGCTTGCCACAACTAGAGAAAGCCCTCGCAGAGAAACGAAGACCCAACACAGCAAAAATAAATAATAAAATTAATTAATAAACTCCTACTTCCAACATCTTAAAAAAAAAAAAAAAAAGCAGCAAGGGAAAAGCAACAAATAACATACAAGGAAATCTGAATAAGGTTAACAGCTGATCTTTCAACAGAAACTCTGCAAGCCAAAAGGGAGTGGCAGGGCATATTTAAAGTGATGAAAGGGAAAAACCTACAACCAAGATTACTCTACCCAGCAAGGATCTCATTCAGATCTGAATAAGAAATTAAAACCTTTACAGACAAGCAAAAGCTAAGAGAATTCAGCACCACCAAACTAGCTTTACAACAAATGCTAAAGGAACTTCTCCAGGCAGGAAACAGAAGAGAAGGAAAAGACTTCCAAAAACAAACCCCAAAAAATTAAGGAAAAGGTAATAGGAACATACATATCGATAATTACCGTAAATGTAAAGGGAATAAATGCTCCAACCAAAAGATATAGACTGGCTGAATGGATACAAAAACAAGTATCCATATATATGCTGTCTACAAGAGACTCACTTCAGACCTAGGGATACATACAGACTGAAAGTGAGGGGATGGAAAAAGATATTCCATGCAAGTGGAAATCAAAAAAAAAAAAAGATGGAGTAGCAATTCTCACATCAGACAAAACAGACTTTAAAATAAAGACTATTACAAGATACAAAAAATAACACTACATAATGATCAAGGGATCAATCCAAGAAGAAGATATAACAATTGTAAATATTTATGCACCCAACATAACATAGGAGCACCTCAGTACATAAGGCAAATGCTAACAGCCATAAAAGGGGAAAACAACAGTAACACAATCATAGTAGGGGACTTTAACACCCCACTTTCACCAATGGACAGATCATCCAAAATGAAAATAAATAGGGAAACACAAGCTTTAAATGACACATTAAACAATGGACTTAAATGATACTTATAGGACATTCCATCCAAAAACAGAATACACTTTCTTCTCAAGTGCTCACGGAACATTCTCTAGTATAGATCATATCTTGGGTCACAAATCAAGCCTTGGTAAATTTAAGAAAATTGAAATTGTATCAATTATCTTTTCTGACCACAATGCTATGAGACTAGATATCAATTACAGGAAAAAAATCTGTAAAAACTACAAACACATGGAGACTAAACAATACACTACTAAATAACTAAGAGATCACTGAAGAAATCAAAGAGGACATCAAAAAATACGTAGAAACAAATGACAGTGAAAACACAATGACCCAAAACCTATGGGATGTACCAAAAGCAGTTCTAAGAGGGAAGTTTATAGCAATAAAATCCTACCTCAAGAAACAAGAAACATCTCAAATTAAAAACCTAACTTTACACCTAATGCAATTAGAGAAAGAAGGAAGGAAAAAAAAAACAAAATTAGCAGAAGGAAAGGAATCATAAAGATCAGATAAAATTTCTGATAAAAACCGTCCTGAAAGTTGGCTTGGAGGGAACTTACTTCAACACAATAAAGATCAGAAAAATAAGTGAGGGAAACAATAGCAAAGATCAATAAAACTAAAAGCTCATTCTTTGAGAAGATAAACAAAATTTATAAGCCATTAGCCAGACTCATCAAGAAAAAAAGGGAGAAGTCTCAAATCAATAGAATTAGAAATGAAAAAGGAGAACTAACAACTGACACAGCAAAAATACAAAGGATCATGAGAGATTACTACAAGCAACTATATGCCAATAAAATGGACAACCTGGAAGATATGGACAAATTCTTAGAAAAGCACAACCTTCCAAGACTGAATGAGGAAGAAATAGAAACTATTTTTCTAGACCAATCACAACACTGAAATTGAAACTGTGATTAAAAATCTTAGAACAAACAGAAGCCCAGGACCAGATGGCTTCACAGGCGAATTCTATCAAACATTTAGAGAAGAGCTAACACCTGTCCTTCTCAAACTCTTCCAAAATATAGCAGAGGGAGGAACACTCTCAAACTCATTCTATGAGGCCACCATCACCCTGATACCAAAACCAGGCAAAGATGTCACAAAAAAAGAAAACCACAGGCCAATATCACTGATGAACATACATGCAAAAATCCTCAACAAAATACTAGCAAACAGAATCCAACAGCACATTAAAAGGATCATACACCATGATCAAGTGGGATTTACCCCAGGAATACAAGGATTCTTCAATATATGCAAATCAATCAATGTGATACACCATATTAACAAATTGAAGGAGAAAAACCATATGATCATCTCAACAGATGCAGAAAAAGCTTTTGACAAAATTCAACACCCATTTCTGATAAAAACCATCCAGAAAGTTGGCTTGGAGGGAACTTACTTCAACACAATAAAGACCATATATGACAAACCCACTGCCAACACCGTTCTCAAAGGTGAAAAAAAACGAAACCATTTCCACTAAGATCAGGAAGAAGACAAGATTGCCTACTCCCACCACTGTTATTCAACATAGGTTTGGAAGTTTTAGCCACAGCAATCTGAGAAGAAAAAGAAATAAAGAAATAAAACAAATTGGAAAAGAATAAGTAAAACTGTCACTGTTTGCAGATGACAGGACACTATACATAGAGAATCCTGAAGATGCTACCAGAAAAGTACTAGAGCTAATCAATGAATTTGCTAAAGTACCAGGATAAAAAATTAATTCACAGAAATATTGCATTCTAACATACTAATGATGAAAAATCTGAAAGAGAAATTAAGGAAATACTTCCATTTACTACTGCAACAAAAGGAATAAAATACCTAGGAATAAACCTACCTAAGGAGACAAAAGACCTGTACTCAGAAAAGTATAAGACACTGATGAAAGAAATTAAAGATGATACAAACAGATGGAGAGATACACCACGTTCTTGGATTGGAAGAATCAACATTGTGAAAATGACTATACTACCCAGAGCAATCTACAGATTCAGGGCAATCCCTATCAAACTACCAATGGCATTTTTCACAGAACTAGAACAAAAAAATTCACAATTTGTATGGAAACTCAAAAGATCCTGAATAGCCAAAGCAATCTTAAGAAAGAAAAACGGAGCTGGAGGAATCAGGCTCCCAGTCTTCAAACTATACTTCAAAGCTACAGTATTCAAGACAGTATGGTACTGGCACAAAAACAGAAATATAGATCAATGGAACATAGAAAGCCCAGAGCTAAACCCACGCACATCTGGTCACCTTATTTTTGATAAATAAGGCAAGAATATACAATGGAGAAAAGACAGCCTCTTCAGTAAGTGGTGCTGGGAAAACTGGACAGCTACATGTAAAAGAATGAAATTAGAACACTCTCTAACACCACACAGAAAAATAAACTCAAAATGGATTAAAGACCTAAATATAAGGCCAGACATTATAAAACTCTTAGAGGAAAACATAGGCAGAACACTCTATGACATAAATCACAGCAAGATCCTTTTTGACTCACCTCCTAGAGAAATGGAAATAAAAACAAAAATAAACAAACGTGACCTAATGAAACTTAAAAGCTTTTCCACAGCAAAGGAAACTATAAACTTGATGAAAAGACAACCCACAGAATGGGAGAAAATATTTGCAAAGGAAGCAACTGACAAAGGATTAATCTCGAAAATATACAAGCAGCTCATGCAGCTCTATATCAAGAAAAACCAAACAACCCAATCCAAAAATGGGCAGAAGACCTAAATAGACATTTCTCCAAATAAGATATACAGATTTCCCAGAAACACATGAAAAGATGCTCAACATCACTAATCATTAGAGAAATGCAAATCAAAAGTACAATGAGATATCACCTCACACTGGTCAGAATGGCCATCATCAAAAAATCTACAAACAAGAAATGCTGGAGAGGGTGTGGGGAAAAGGGAACCCTCTTGCACTGTTGGTGGGAATGTAACTGATACAGCCACTATGGAGAACAGTATGGAGGCTCCTTAGAAAACTAAAAATAGAACTACCATATGACCCAGCAGTCCCACTAATGGGCATATGCCCTGAAAAAACCATAATTCAAAAAGAGTCATGTATCACAATGTTCAATGCAGCACTATTTACAATAACAAGGACATGGAAGCAACCTAAGTTTCCATCGACAGATGAATGGATAAAGAAGATGTGGCCCATATATGCAATGGGATATAACTCAGCCATAAAAAGAAACAAAACTGAGTTATTTGTAGTGAGGTGGATGGACCTAGAGTCTCTCATACAGAGTGAAGTCAGTCAGAAAGAGAAAAACAAATACCGTATGCCAACACATATACATGGAATTGGAAAAAAAAAAAAAGTTTCTGAAGAACCTAGGGCCAGGAGAGGAATAAAGACCGGATGTAGAGAATGGACTTGTGGACACAGGGAGCAGGTAGGTTAGGCTGGGACGAAGTGAGAGAATGGCATGGAAATATATACACTACCAAATGTAAAACAAATAGCTAGTCAGAAGCAGCTGCATAGCACTGGGAGATCAGCTTGGTGCTTTGTGACCACCTAGAGGGGTAGGATAGGGAGGGTAGGAGGGAGACGCAAAAGGGAGGGGATATCAGGATATATGTATATGTATAGCTGATTCATTTTGTTATAAAGCAGAAACTAACACACCATTGTAAAGCAATTATACTCTAATAAAAATGTTTAAAAAATTAACGTATACAGTTCAACGGTTTTTAGTATAATCACAGAGTTGTGCAATCATCACCAACCATCACATACACCATCACCACAGTCACTTTTAAGACATTTTATCACCTCAAAAAGAGACTCCCATCCCCATTATTAATCACTCCACATTTACCCTCAATCCTCCCACCCTAGGCAACCACTAATCTACTTTCTGTTTGTAGGTAATTGCTTAATCTAGGCATTTGATATAAATGGAGTAATTGAACATGTGGGATTTTCTGTGTGTGTATGTCTTCTTTCACTTAGCATAATATTTCCAAGTTTGCAGCGTGAATCAGTATTTTATGCCTTTTCCCTATTAAATAATATTCCATTATATGGAGTACCGTGTTTTGTTTATCCATTTACTGGTTAAAGGACATCCTACACAACTTTGTGTGACTTGTTAGACCAAGGGTTGGACCCTTCCTATTAGTTCTTTTGGAAATATGATCTGAGAAATAGTCAAGACAACCTCTGATGGTGGCTAGATCTGTATCATAAAATTAGGAGACGCTGAAAGGTCATTCTGTTATGTGGACTGGATGAAAAGAAAAGGTGGTTCTGCTGTGAAAGAAAAGTGAAGCAGGTTTTCAGGAGGAGCAGAGGAAACATATGGGGAGAGACTGCAACTGTCCTTCTGGTTTATAATTCCAAGCCCTTCTGGAAATCCTTAGTTTACCTGAGAAATGCATGAATCCTCAGAATAGATTTCCACTTTTTTTGGTTAAGTCAGTATGGTGGGCAGAGAAATTACTCCCCAAGTTTTCTATGTTGCAGTCTCTGAAATCTATGACTATGTTACCTTACACTGCAAATGGAATTTTGTAGATGTGATTAAGGGTATGGATCTTGAGATGGGGAGATTATCCTGCTTTATCTGGGCTGGTCATATCTAATTATGTGAGTCATTAAAAAGAAAGAACCTTTTAGAAACCTGAAGAACATTTGTTTAATGGAAGTTTCAATTAAAAATGAAGGAGCAGAGAAATGAAATGTTAGGACTTCACCAGCCATTGTGGGCTTTGGAATGGAGGAAGGGGGCCATGAGCCAAGAACTGTAGGCAGCTTTTACAATCTGTAAAAGTTAAATAACAGATTCTCCTAAAGCCTATAGAAAGAATCATTAACCCAGTGAGAATTGTGTCAGGTTTCTTACATCCAGAACTGTAAGAAAGTAAATCTGGATTAAGCCACTATGCTAGTGGTAATTTCTTACAGCAGCAGTAGAAAACTAATACTGTTGGCTTCCATTTATTTCTGCTATATGAAAAAAAAAGTCAACAGAAAGGTATTTAATATAGGCTCCAGCAGCCAAAATATCCTCTCTGCAATGTAATTGAAAGATGATCTTCTAAGTCTGGGATGTAGTTTTTGTAATGAAGATAATTCTTGCTTTGGAAGGCAATTCATTGGTCAGTGCTGATGTGGCAGGCAGATTTCCTAATATGGCTCGCCAGATGTTTCAATTTGACCCCCGAACTTGGGAATCTCATGAGCTATCATTCTATGATTGTGTTATAGTATATGGCACAATGGTTTTCATTTAGGGAGATTACCTGCCTGGGCCTTATAGATCCTTAAAAGCAGAGAGTTTTATGTGGATGATAGCAGGAGAAACCAGATAAATTTGAAATTTGAGATGGATGTGACACACTGTTCCTGGTTCGAGATGAAAAGAGATGGGGGTGGTTTCTAGTAGCAGTGAGAGGCCCTGACTTAAGATGCAGCAAGGAAATGTTAACTTTCTACCTAGAGTCACAACAAACTAGATTCTTTCCCCAAGCCTAATAGCCCAGCTTGGCAGACCTCTTGACTGTAGCCTTGTGAGACATTCATTAGAGAACTCAGCTGAGATCACCTGGACTTCTGACTTAAGAAATGTGAGATACTATATGTGTGTTGCTTTAATCTACAATGTTTCTGGTAATTTGTGATGTAGCCATAAAAAACTAATACAGATGGTTAGAAGGTTGGTCCTTAAAAACTAATATCCACGCAGACTTCCCAGTTTTGATTCTGACTCTCCTGCTTACTAATTGTAGAAGTCATTAAGACTGTTTATAATGTTTAGTTTCTTCTTCATATGAGCACAAGTTATGATGGCATTTCCCAACACACTTTGAAATTAGGTGTGATTTGTGGCTTATCTTGGACACTTCAATGTGAGTAGAAGTGATATGTATCAATACTGGGTAATGCTTGACTTGCTACATACCTTCCCTCTTGTGCTGATCACACAAGGATGTGTTGAGATTGTGCTTCCATTATCCTGGGTCCTTGAGTGACTATGGTAAGTAGACTTTCCCCACATTTCTCTGCTGACTCATAGTGAGCATATAACACAAGCAATAAACACTCTTTTTAGTATTAATCTATTGGAATTTTGAGGATTGTTGTTACTCAACAAAATCTAGCCTTTCCCTGCTGAAACACCATTTATGTAACCTTGGGCAATACCCTTAACTATTGTTACCTACTCCTTTGTTGTTGTTTTGTCTCCTCCTCCACCTCCACCTCCTCCCCTTCCATGTCTTCTTCCTCTTTACCATCATTATCATCAACAATTTTATAGGAAGAAGAATAATGCTTACAGAAGCTACCTTTTTTGAGCACTTACTATGTACTCAGTTAAAAAGCCCTTAAAATATGCCACATCTATTTAGCATAGTAGTAAACATCATAGGTTCTGAAGCCCATCTGCCCTAGTCAACAACTTTGATACTTTGTTAGAATGTCTATTTTTATGCCTGTTTTTCCATTGGTCAAATCGAGATAATAGCACTTGCTTCATAAGGTTGTGTGAGAACAAATATAAATTAACACATGTGAAATGCTTAGAACATTGCCTGATATATAATAACTCTACAATAAAAGGTCACTATTTATATGGTCTGATATAAATTTCACAACAACCCTATACGGTAGTGATTATTATTTCCATTTTCTAAGCATGCACACTGAAACTCAAAAAATGAATTATTTTGCTCAAGTTTACACCAGTCATTCTATCTGAGTCCACGCTCATAACCATTTTCTCATTGTTTCTGCATGCCTCTGTCCTTATGATTTAATCAATTCTTTCCTCCTCTAGAGGATTCACATGCTTCCACTAAGTTGTGTCTTTATGTCACAATGAAATATCCTAAGTTCCTTAACTGATTTATGATCTTACCAGCCTCAGAACAACTGCCTCCCCAGTTTGTCAACTTAATATAATCTGAGCTCTCCACAAGCATAATTATTAAGTATACCTAGATGGGCTCTGGGCTATGTGTTTTATTAACAATACAGGAGAGTTTAAAATTACTACTTTTTTTTTCCAGAAATGGGGACTATATACAGACTTGTTAGAATAATTAAAAAGTTGTGAAGAGACATCAGGAACCCTGAGTTCCAACCTAAGCTCTGTCACTCACTGGCTGTGTGACCGTGGACAAGCCAATTTACTTCTCTGGGCCTCAGTGTCCTCATTCATCAAAAGAGGGGATTCAATTAGTGGGATATGTTTCAAATCCTCTGAGACAAAAAGTCATATGCTTACTGAAAGCCTCACTTTAGCTCATGTGTGGAGGTGGCTCATGGGAATCTAATTGGGAAAGATGCTCAATTTTGTGCTGTGCTGGAATCAATGCACCAGAAGGAAGAGGGCATGTAAACAAGGGCCTATTGTGCTTATTTTTCCTAACAAAATATCCCAAAGTGTGAGAATTCAGAGGCTTGAGCTCTGTTGGCAATCAATGAAACATGAATGTGTCTTTCCGAATGCATTTTCCTCATCCCCTTCAGCTTTCCTGTAATGAGGAGATAATGAGCTATAGACATAACCAGGGGTTCCTGGGAGCTTCTTTTAACATCCACTTTGTTAGAAGAACTTTTTCAGCTGAAAGCAAAATATCTTCAAGGGATATTCTGCCAGCTGTGTCATACCTTGAGATTAATGTCATGATATTTTCTCAAGAATTTGAGGGTACCTACAGGGGTCCCTCTAATGGGTACTACTCAGTTATTGTTGGGGAAAATAAGTTTTGTTGTCACTCCATTGATTGCCTTTTTTTTTTTTTTATATCAGACCATGAGAAAATATTTACTGGAGAGGCACAGGACTCGACTTTATAAACTAAAGCCCCCTGAGGTCACCATTTTACCTCAGGTATATTCCTGATGTTATTAATTTTTCCTGCCTCTTTTACTGGCTTTTGTGATATAGCCTTCCCTCCTTTTTCCTTAGTATTTCCAACAACCACTGTATTTTGGACATCTTATATACCCAGATGTGGTTGAGGAATGCCTCCAGCTCCCTGCCTAACCTAAAACAAAGTCTGTAAGTCTATAGTGGTAAAAAGTCTAGAGTGGTAAGTCTGTAAGTCTAGAGTGGTAAAAAGATTTCACCTTTCTTCTCAAAATTAACCAACTGTGGCTGTCTGGGGGAAAAATAATAATGATGAGAAGAATATCAAAGTGGCCACAGATCTCAGGGGGAAATGGGACTGTGTTTAGTTAGGGATGATTTCCAAGAAGAAGACCTGTTGTGTTCAATGTTTGCTGTTATCGAAAGAATTTTCCTGAGTACAATAGGGAGAGG
This sequence comes from Orcinus orca, assembly GCF_937001465.1. Classification (NCBI taxonomy): domain Eukaryota; kingdom Metazoa; phylum Chordata; class Mammalia; order Artiodactyla; family Delphinidae; genus Orcinus; species Orcinus orca. The sequence goes on from NC_064578.1 coordinate 21,640,478, forward strand.
GGATGAATGACTGGTTGGGATGTAAAAATAATGCACAGGAGGAAAAACAAGAGCCGAAAACGTGTTAAATGACATATTTGTTCTGGTCTCCTGCAGAGGCAGTGGACGCCCCCGCCCCCCCCAACTCAAAATTTAGTTTGTAGATCAAGATTGAGGGCATATCGCACGCACAAACACACACCCCAATAGGGTATGGAAAGTTTTATTACTTACACAATTGAGATCTCTGGGGAAAGTAGGGCAGGACTCTCAAACAGGTCAAAAATGACCTAAGATAGCAAGAAAAGGAGACTGGTTTTGGCTTTTACTGTTGTTAGGGGGTGATGCTAATGAGAGTTCCCAGAGGGCAGGTGCTTGCATGGTTTGAATTTTGCACACCAAAGGGGAAGCACCCAGCCTTTTTATCAATTTGTCTAGGAGCACAGCATAAGGGCAAAAGGGAGGGAAGAGTCGAAAAACTGTCAGCAGTCAAACATCAAAAAATGAAGTCAGATTCTTCATAACATTCTTACTTCAAGGGACACAATTTAAAATTGGGATAAAAAGAATCCAGTCTCAGAGGTCAGGTAGCATGGGTTCAAATCTCGGCTTAACCACTCATAAGCCTGTGACCTAATGAAAGGTGCTTAATTGCTTCAAAGCTGATTTTGTTCCTTTGTAAAACAGGGGCAGCATTAGGACCCATCCGTAAGAGGGCAGATGATTGGTGGAGAGGTTGCACATGACGTTTTAGTATTGGAATACAGTAAATGCAACACTACCATTGCATCAATGTTGTACTTTCTACTACTGGGTTTGCTACAACCACTAGTCCCACTCCTATTTTTCCTGATTTTTCTCCATAGAATAAGTTTCCAGATCTACCTCTCTTCTGTGTATTTGTCTGTTTCTTTCCTTTTTTTTTTTTTTTTTTTGGCCCGTCAAGTGGCTCATGGGATTCTAGTTCCCTGACCAGGGATTGAAACCGGGCCTTCAGCAGTGAAATCGTGGAGTTCTTACCACTGACCACCAGGGAATTCCCTGTGTATTTGTCTTTAAATCTGAAATTGGGGTATTTCAAATGGTTTTTTAAAAGATCTGGGCTGGGTGTTCTTCTCAGTGGCTATGTTGACCTCAGTACACTTCATTCTGGGGACGATGACTTGCTGACACCCACCTTCTTATGGTGTGCTCCTTCATGGAAAGCAGGGCAGCCTCCTGTGCATACTTACTATAGGCAGTTCCTTAGCTGCTCACAATATTTCACTATTTGGATTTGAACAAAGCAAACTCCATTTTCTTACAGAATACACATGACTCACATTTCATAATATTTCAGCTGATGGAGAAACTTGGTTTTCCAACTGCAAATCCTAGAAGCTTGCCTGAACATAAATACTTTCTTACCCAGATTCAATACTCATATCTTGGTTCAGATTTATTTTTAATCATTTAACCTCATTCATTTTATTTTTAATTATATGTAACAACTGTTCTTTTTCACAAACATGTTCTCAAAGTCACAAAGTGAGAATTTTATTTAGGAAACTTTCTCCTATCTTGACTTTCCTAATGCATTTTATGTATACCTCTCTCAAGACAATGATCCATCCTGTTTTGTGTTGTGTTTGTCTGTATGGCTGATCACTTAAACTTTCCACATGATTTGGTATCATCATTTGGTTGTCTGTTAGACACATACAGCTTTTAGCCTTTCTCTTGGAGATTCTGATCCACTGGGTTTTGGGTGGGTGCCTGGGAAACAATATTTTAACAAGCATTCAAGGATATTCATGAAATACTGGTCTATTCGCTATGGATTTTAAGTGCATGCAATTTGTGTCTTTACCACTAGAAGATCCAGCATACTTTGTGCACAGTAGTAACTCCAGTGCTCAGTTAGTGAATTCTTATGCTCATTGGGATTTTCCGGAGTAAAAGAATAATAACCATAACAATAGCTATGATTCATTACATACTTACTATATATTCCATTCTTTAGACATATTACTAAATCTTATGTACTAAATCAGAATGTAGATCTCCAGGTTAGAGATTTGGAAGCTGAAGCTCAAGGTGGGGGTTGTAATTGCCTCAGTATACAGTTAAAAAGTAGCCAAATACATCTTTATACCCAGGTGTGTCTGACAGCGAAGTCCCTGTGACTTGGGCATATTTCTCCAGCCACTGCTGCTTGCCCTAGTTAACATTCTCCTTGAACAACCTACAAGGTCCTTAACTTCTCACTGGCATAAATGTCTCTGATGCTCCCAGTTTAAAAATTGCAATACACATAAATAATTCAAGTAAACAACTTGATATAGTGGAGTGCATTAAGGCTAAAATAACCCTCCCCTTTTCGACTAGTTTAGAAAACCATCATCATTTTCTAGAAATACTCTCTGGGCTTCATGTGGTGCATGGTACATTGAATTTGTTAGCATTTTGCCAGCTCTGCCATTCAAAAGAAAAAAAAAAAAGCACTCTGGAATTGCTGCAAAATCAGCATAAATGCAGATTTAATTGGCTTTGCCTCACAAATAACCTTCTTCATGCCAGCTTTATTGCAATGGTTGGAGAAGAGCCTATCTTTTTCATCACTATACTGGTTTTCTGTTAACAACATTTATAGTCAAAATCTGAAAGGTATTTACTGATAGGCTAAGGCTTAGGTGGGCTGTCTTTAAACAAAGGTTTTTTCATCCACCAGAGGTTTATCTCGATAGATAGATGGGTGGATAGATTGATAAATCTGTTTTTATCTCCAACATTATCTCATAACAACTCCTTCTCGCCCCTTGATCATTCCCTCCAATTACACTGTCGTCTCTGCAGTCTTCAAACATCCTAGATGTTTCTAGCCTTTGGCTTTCACTCCAACTATTGCCTGTTTGGGGATACCCCTTTCCCCTCATCTCTTTGTGGGTTACTTCTTCCCATCCTTTATACCTCTTCTAAATTTCACCTACTTTAAAATGTCATCCTTGGAATTCGCTCTGAGATGGTCTACTCTCCATTCTGTTGAATCTCTGCTTGTTTCATTTATAGAAGGGGTTGGTAAATTTTTTTCTGTGTAAAGCCAGATAGTAAATAAAACAGGACACTAGCAGGATTCAGCTGCTAAGTGTAATCTCCTGACCTTTGCTTCATAGTGCTGATTACAAGCTTTAGTTGGAACATTTATTTTGTTTTATGCTTGTTTATTATCAGTATGCCCATTATAATAAAAGCTTCATGAGGACAGGAGTCATAGTGCACTTGTACTTTACTGTATTAACATTGAACATAGTAGATGCTCAATAAATATCTCTTGAAAGAAAGAAAGAAAGAAAGTTAGTTTAGTTTGATTTAAATATTTAGCCTTAATGATTCCCTACAGACTGCAAGATTAATCCTAATTCCTTAGGACACATATTCCCACAGACTCTTGACCCAATGAAATCTTCAGTGCCAACACTCACTACCATCTTTACTGTCATAAGACAAGAGCTATAGTTCACTCATTCATTTACTCTTTCATTTAGTGTCATGCACAATAAATAATATTCTAGACACTGTGCTAGGCACCAGGCTAACAATGACACATAAACTAGACACAACTAGTTTAAACTCTCTCTTGGAGTTTAAAATCTGGTATTGTCTCAAGTAGACAGATATTCATATCTCTCTGTTTTGCATGCTGTTTAGCATGATTTCCTTTGTGTGTAGGTTCCTGTTATCAGATGCACTGAGTACTCTCCCAGTGGTGCATCCCACATTAATTGAGTGGTCACTATGATGCTCTTCTAATTCATCCCTTCATCCTCTATGTCGTTCTCTATGATGTTCACTTCGTATCTTTACACAGCCCCTATCTCTTGGGCCATAGTCATTTCTCTAAGGGCCTGTCTCCTTCACTCAACAATGACTTTTGGTGAGCCAAAGAGGCTAGTCTGTCATTCTTCGTTGTATTAGCAGGGTCAAGCAGAATGCCTGGATTACAAACCAAATAAATGGTTGATGAATGAGTCAGTTCTGGCATCTTACCTAGAGACTTTTGTAGTACTAATTATTTATGGGATGAATTCAGAAGAGTTTGATAAGGATACTAAGAAATTATTGTGCTTGGATTATTATCAAATACGTTTTTCTGATATTTAAATATTTATGAGTTAAAATTCCAATATATCAATTAATTTTAGACATACTGCTATCTTTTACTTTTATAAACCATTAAAATGAAATGATATTCAAAATCCAGTGTTTTGACTGGGGTCAAAAGTGGAGACTTGACAAAGGTGGAAATTTATTAAGGGTAAAATTACATAGTGATACTTTTCAATGGATTAGTGAATCTGACCTGGTACCTTGTTCTCTGGTACAAAAATAGGTCATGGTGCTTTTATTTCAAATACATTATATTATAGGACTTTCTGCATAGGATCAAAAATTTCACTGATTCATTTGATGTATCTGTTTGAAGACTTAATTTCTAAACACGCAAAACTATAAAACTTTTACAAGTCAAAATGATCCTTTAGAAAAGCCATAAAGCAATGTTTATATATACATATATATTGACTTAAAAATATTTCTTTTGAAAAACTGTCACTGCTATACAAAATAACCCTGGACCCATGCAAGTAATCTCAGCTTTAGAATATGAAATAATTTGCAAATTAAATGATAGGGTTTCAGAGAAAGCATGGGTTGTTTTTTAAAGTAAGTGATAGAAGGGTTGCAGATATGCAGAGAGCCTTCTGAAATGAAAAATTTTCATGTACACTCAGTGATTTCATAGAAAAGCAAGTACTTTGAAGCAAGTGGCAGGGCTGAAATTCTGCTACCTTTCCTTTATCTATTTTCACTTTTCCCAGAACATATGTTTCAGAATAGTTTTATTAGCAAGTGGAGATGTCACTGTCCAAAATCTGTGGTGTGATTAGCATTATTGAATGGCAGGTTTTGTGTTACTCATGTTTATTTTATGCCTTTCCAAACCATCTGCTTCCTTGTGCTATGTCTTAGATAGTGAGAAACCGTGACAGTAGAGGTGTACAGTTCTACTACAATTCTAATGGTTTCCGACATTTTGGGTTTCTCTTTTTCTGAGTGTCCTAGACAAAACTGAGTAACATGGTCACTTCTTAGGAAACAAAGCTTAGAAATAATTCACTCATTCATTTAACTCAAATTTATTGAGTATTTATTCAGTGCCAGGTAGTAGACAAGAACCTGTGGTTACTGAGATGCATGAGACACTGTTTCTACAATAGTCTAGTCAGGGAGACAGGGAGGCAAACATTGTAGTGTGAGAAGGTCTACTGTAGAGTTAAAAGTATGATGGCATCAGGAAGAAAAAGTGAAAGCATTTGTTTCAAGAATGCACTGGAATCTTGAGCATTTAATTATCAATATAAGAGAAAAAAAGCTGCCGAAGAGTACTGCAGACCAAAGCACCTACATTGGTACGTGTCCACAGAAATGTGAGAAAGATTGTTGAGAAATTTTAATTACTTTGGTTTGGCTGAAATACAGGGTATGCATGGAAAGCAGGAGAGAATGAGACTTTGCAACTTGATAACAATTGCTGGTACCTATTGAGCCCTTAGTACATGGCAACTACTGTACACCTATTCTCTTATTTAATCCTTCCAACAAATTGTTGGACTGAAACAATTTTCTTACTTTTCTTATTTTACAGATTAGAAAGCTGAGTTTCAGAGTTTAAGTGGTATGTTGACTCAGTGCTCTCATAGAACAGTCAAACTGGGTAATTCTGGAGCGTTTAATATTGGGACTATTTACAAAGCTGTAGACATGGTTTAAACCAATGGATCTCAAAGTATTGTCCCTAGACTGGCATTATCTGCATCAGTTGAGAATCTGTCAGAAACACAAATTCTCAGGTTCTATTCCAGAGCTACTGAATCCAAAACTCTAGGGGTGAGGCCACATAATCTCTAGTCTAACAAGCCCTATAGGTGATGCCGATTCATGCTGAAGTTTGAGAACCACAGATCTAGGGAAGCAGCCATGGATGGTGCAGTGCTATGTGGCTGGTAACACAGGGGAAGATGCATCACCCTGATGTCTAAAAGAAAAGGCAGTTGTCAGAAGCACTGATACTCTTAAGCCTTCCTGAAACGTCCTTCTGGTTGAAAATTTTACCAATTGTGGTTTCCATGATATGTTTTTTTAAATTTTTCTTCTTCTTCATTTCTGACAATAAGCAGAAGGCTTCAGAGATTCAGTAAAGAGATCTGGGCTTGAATTTCAATTTAGCAATTACTAACTGTGTAATCTTAAACAATTTCCTTATACCCCCTGATCCTAAATCATTGTTGTTTTTCACCTATTAAATTATTTTAATATTAGTGCCTACCCCATAAGTATTTTTTTTATAAAATTTAAATGATTTAATATTTAGAAAAAGTTTAGGATAGTCTGCACTAAATATGTGTTATATGTTACCTATTGTTAATGATATTTTATTGCCACTGTTGCTATTATTATTATTCTTTCTCTGTTTTTTTTCTAAGGCTCTACTTCCTCTCATGGTATTTCACTTGAAATTAGATTTTGCTTTTCATTTTATACATATATCCCAGGTTATTTTTACTAGCATCTATTCTGTGTAACCCTCAATCTGTATCTTCAGTTCCATTTATCTTTTAAATTATAAACTTTTATATACAACAACCTACTAAACAGCTCATATTGCTTATAACATATATATATATATATATATATATATATATATATATAAAATCAATCAAGTAACCAACAACAAATAATAATAAGAATCCCCGTTCATTTACCTGCCATCTGTGACAGAAATCTGGGAAGCTTCTTATACTCCTTCTTCTGCCTACAACTTAGTCATTTATAGATTTTAACAAATAAATCCCACAGATTTTAATAAATTAGACTCTTTTGCCATCTCCATTCCTGAAGCCTGAGTTCTTATCTCAGCCGGGTTAGCACAAAAGCTTTAAACACCTTCCTCCTCAAAAATATTGCCCAGTCCTACTGTTCTCCATTCTTCACCCCAATTAGAGTGTTTTTCTCAATCCAAAACAGAAATCAAACAACCAATAAACACATCAATAAATAAGATTGTATAACTGCACTACTTAAAACTCTTTTAGGGTCCATATTACTTGTACGATACATTCTCAGCTGCTTAGCCTGACTTAGAGGGTAATTCTCTGACCCCGACCTACTCTTATGTAGAGGTTGCATGGCATAATGGTTGAGAGTAGGACTCCAGAGTCATATTGCCTGCATTTAAAACAGGCCTTCACCTCTTCTTGCTCGTCATCTTCGGCATGTGTGACAGGCATCTTCTGTTTATCCCTCCTGATCTACACCCCATCCTTTACTTGCTCTGTGCCAGGGAGGCTGATACGTCTGGATCTCATCAGTTACCTTCCCTGTCCTCTGGTATCACTTGGATTTGGCCACTAATGGCTACCATCAGGAACTCTGTAAAACACCAAGAGAGGGTTCCCTTCCTGTTGGGTTGCCAAAGGTTGATAGTGCCTGTCTACTGAAGGCCACAGCCCCTGTAACACAGCTCTCTCAGGATTGCTCTCCCTGGGTTCTGTTAACTGCCTTCTTTTCTTTCAAGCTGAAGGGTGAGAGCATCTTCCTCTATGTTACCAGACCCTGTTCAGTTTGGGTAACTGGGATCTGGCTTTTTCTTGTTCTCTGGGCAATAAATGGGTATCTGCCTTAGAACAATGCCCAGTAACCACTTTGCTTTTGCCATACTTTTTTTTTTTTTTTGCGGTACGCAGGCCTCTCACTGTTATGGCCTCTCCCGTCGCGGAGCACAGGCTCCGGACGCACAGGCTCAGCGGCCATGGCTCACGGGCCCAGCCGCTCCGTGGCATGTGGGATCTTCCCGGACCGGGGCACGAACCCGTGTCCCCTGCATCGGCAGGCGGACTCCCAACCACTGCGCCACCAGGGAAGCCCTGCCATACTTTTTAAGCACCACATTCTTTACCGTGATCCCCAGTTCCTGCAGCTCATCATTTGGCGTGACCTTTGCCATGAGGCTCCCTGATACAATGCCAGTCAGGTCAATTCAGCCACTTAATAGCTGTGATACTGACCCCTGACCTTCTTGGCCTTGCACCTGTCACCTCCCCCTGGGATAACTGAGCAATGGTTTGGTTTCGAGGTCTCTACTACTTAATTGTCTGAAGTATTAAGATGTCAACCCAGTCAAGTTCTAACCGTGAGAAATTTCAGCTCTAGGTGATTTTTTTAAAAATCAGGCATTAGAATTTTGTTATTTTAAAAGATGATTCTGACTATATATAAGTGTTTTCCCCTTGAGCTCTCCTTAAAGAAGCTAGGATTTTTTTGGCAGTTCTTTCTCTTTTTTCTCTCTTCCAATCAATACCTTAGTCATCTTCCCAAGAGAATTCTGGAATCATGGGATTCACCCCACCTTGATCAAAAATCTACTCTATTTTCTGCAGATATATGCCGAAGCCCTTTTCATTCACTTTATATCATTTAATCTCAAAAACACCCCTGTGAAATTGCTATCACTAGTATCCCTGTTTTACAAATGATAAAAGTGACACTCAGAAATCTTCTGAAATTTGCCCATGGTCAAAGAATCAGCCAATGGCAGAGATAGAATTCTAAGTTTTCTCTGTTGAATACCCAGAGTATGAACTATTTTAATATAGTGCTTCTGTTTAAAAAAATACAAGCTAAAATATTTCAAACCAATAAGTAGCTTTACATTTCAAAGATAAAATCCAAAATCATCTGGCTCACGTATATTATATATTAAAGGGTAAACACTCCTTCTGTTTAAAATAATGAATTCCTTGTTCAGTTATGGGATATTTGGAGTTCATAGAGTATGATCCAAGATGTCTTTTGTTACAAGTTTGACTTGAAGTCTTGGTGTTACATTTTATTCCTAATTCCAATTTCTTCTGGTCAGCTCTGTGCCCTGCCCTGGGGTTAGGCACCCATCAGGAAAATGTCTTTGGCAGTCCCCCTCCAACAGTTAAACAGCTAAATGGGGAACATGTTTATGGTGTGGAGCCTCATCTCTGACATGTCTGGCCCATACCCCAGGACTGGGATTCTATTTAAGTCTCTATGACTAAGATGCCAATTCTTCTTTATAGTAGAGATCTATCCTGAATTCCCTCTAACTAAATGTTTGTGGCTTCAAGCATTTTGCCTATCTATAAAAAATTCCCATTACAGAAATGGATGTTTCCTGCCATGATTCAGGCCCTCCTCCAAACAGGTTGATACTTAGAATCATGGAATTTCACCATTTAACTGACTTTGCAGATTATTTCATGACACACTTGGTTCAGTAATCATATAAGCCTGGGAATAGGGGAGAGGGAGAATTTTCTATCCTCAACAACATTCCATCTTTCCCAGAAAAAGAGATGTGACCCAGATCCAAAGTGAATCCATCTAACCAGCAGTTAACTTCCCATTTTCTTCATCATCTTGTGTGTCAGTTGTCCTATTTTCCTATTATATATTCATCCACTCTTTCTTCATTTTTTCTTTGTCTGAATTTATAACTTATTTGCTCCTTCTATTTTAAAACAACAAAACCCACAAAAACAAATATTTTCTTTTAACCCTGAATCCTATTAGCTTCTGCTTCAACTCTTCGCTTTGTTTACTGCCAACCTCTTGAAAGCACTGGTTTAAAACTTGATGTTTCTGCTTCCTTTCCTGTCAATCATCTCAATACCCTCCTGGATCCCCTCTGAATCTATTCCTCAGTGCAGATACTCCTCACCTCCTCACTTGGAGCTCCTTGAATTTCTTGTTTGCAACAGAACTAATCCTGTATGTGAGAGACACATCGCCCTAGATAGGGCAATTAGAGTGTCATACTTATCTGGACTGAGTGGGATCCATTTGGAGGGGTCTGGACTATGTGATAATGATATTTCGAGTCCTCTCTTTTGCGGTGCAATGTATTTCTAACAACAAAAACTCCTGCTGACAGAACTGGAAAAATTTGAGCTACATGCATTCTACCATCCCCATTAATTTTCTGTATCTTGTATTTGTCATTTCATGTATTTTTCCTAGAGTACAAACTATTCTTCTTAACATCAGCTGTAGCACTACACCTTAACTTTAGTAAAGCGAGCCCAAAATAAAACTAAAACACTGAAAATAAACTACAATAAACATCTGGAGGAAAATGTCCAAGAGAAAATAATGGTATTATTCTTTTCTATGACAAAAAACAATTGGCTTCCAAAACAAAACAGTGCCTAAGAGGAGGTAAAGGATGTGAGAAAGTGGCTATCATATAAACCCTTATGACCAGAGCACTTGGTTTCATTTTTCACCATGGTTTTGAATTTCTACTCTTAATAATATTTCCCCCAGTCCTACTTTCTCACTCCCATTTTGTTTTGTTTTTATTATTGTATGCCTTTTTGTTGTAGTACACTTAAATCTTTGAGGGGAAGTGAGGCAATGAACAAATAAATGCATAACAAGTAAGACATGTTGACAGTTTTATTCTTCTAAGTATTAAAGGAATACTGACTTATGGCAGCATCCTCCTGGGTCAGAGGGTGAGGTGGTCATTTGAGGAGTATTTGTATGAGGAAATATCCTGGGGTGGATGTGGTGCTCACGTCATAGGAACAGTAAGAACACAGAATAAAAATAGTCGGGAGGTTAAGGTATTTGTGACTTTTTTTTTTTTTTTTTACACAGCAGCTCTGATGTTAAAATTAAGCATAATGTGAAGAAAATCAATGACTTCTCTTGCAATAATTTGTTTTCATTTTTTCCCCCTCTTGGCTGTAAGAAGGTACCTATTTTAGTTTTTTAAGTCCCTCTGAGGAATCTTGCACCCCAGTCCCCCAAAAGGGGCAGTATTACCAAAATACCTTAGAGTTGCCCCTCCATGAACTCGGGTGGCTTCTGCTCTTGGTAGGAAAAAAAATATAACATCAATCTAATTTCAGAGGCCGATGGGAATAAAACTTTTACTGGGCTTCATCAGCCAGACCTTAGATTGAAATGTGGGCCCATTTCACTCTCTATTTCACACTGATCTTTCAAAAGTCATGGAGAAGGCTGCAAAAGTCAGTATCCAACTGAAATCCTGAGTTAAAATTGTTTACAGTTGCCTGGTACAGTAATTAATCTGAAATCATTACTTGTCATTACCTGGCTCCCTGAATATGCATTCAATTAGTTAGGAACTTAGATAAGGAGTGCTATTAGCACAATTAAATATTCCTCACAAATTCCATTGGCTGAATCTGAACATTTCGTTTTAATAGAGTCACTGACAACTGGAACGTTTCCACAGGAATAGGTCCCATGGTCTGGATAATAAGTCTGGTGAGGAATAAGTGAAGGGATTTTGCAATTCTGAATCACAAAGAGAAGATTAAATCTCTTATCAACATTGGAAGATCAACAGAGAGAGAAGGAAGTTGTCCAGGGATGTGTTACTAGTGATGGCAAAGCTAGAAACAAATTACAGAATTACAAAATGGCACACTTAAAATCAATGAAAGAGAACTAACTCTGTGCAATGTGATAGGCTGATTGTAAAGTCCCCATCCCTGGTGGATGATCCCAAGTCAGGAATGTCAAAGAATGACTTGCACTTCCACAGCCTAATTGCAGATGCCAATGAAACTGGGCTGGGGACAGCCCTGTCCATGATGTCTATAACGTTCTCCACTGACTGTCCTGGAGACTAGATTTACCCAATAATACAAAAGGTCAAAACTCACTTCTATCAAAAGGATTTATTCATTCACTCAGAAACAGAGTGAGCTATGTCAAAAGAAAAGTGGTTTTCCTTGTTTGGGCAGTATTCTTTATAGTTGTGTTTAAATTGACTTCTGTAATGTAAACTGAGACTAACTTGCAGTCTAATTCCAGTTGTTTTCATTGAAGAGAAATATCAGAAGCCACAGTTTGGCAGAACATTCAGCTTATTCAATGAAGAAATTGATAAGGCAAAGAAAGGCAAGACTGTGGAGCTAAGGGGGTGTGCAAATTCTCTGTGCTTTTTGGCCTTGTTAGAAAAACCTCCACCCATCTTACAACTATTTTTTACAACATATCCTAGACACTGTGATGTTTGGGTACTAGTCTATGCAGCTAACATAGGGACAATTGTGTCCCTTCCTTTAGGGACTTAATACACCTGAGGGAGAACCCTATGTGCAAACGTAAAATTTCCACAGAAAACTGTAAGCACTGAAATTTTAAGTATAAAATAAGCAGTTCCCTGCCCTCACTTATCTCAGTTTTTCCATCTGTAAACAGAATGTTGATCCTTTAAGAAGGCTTTCCAGTTCTGAAATACTTAAGACTAGTACTTAATCATCAGCTACCTGGAGCTATGACCTGTACCCTCACCAGAAGGTGGGCTTCCCAAGACATCAGCAGAATCCCACTGCAGCTTCCAGGCACATGGTAGAACAACGAATCTCTATTAGTGTCATAAACTTACTGTGTGTTTGCAATGGTAAACATCTCACCTCAACAGTTGATTTATGTCTGCTTTTTAAACAACTGCAACAGATGGTTGACACTTGAACAGAATACATAATTACTTTGCAATCTAACACTTCATTCTTATTTGTTCTTTCTCAAAGGACAGAAGCTGTGCCTTATGCCATTGGGTCTAATCAGTTAGTTTAATCAGAAGCAGTGTTAGGAAAGTTCTCAAGAGAGATGAGCTGTGGGAGGATTCCTAATCCCAGCCTTTCGGGGACATTAAAAAAAGCTGGTGGGGTGGGGTGGTGGAGAGAGAAATCGTAGTACTTTTTAAAAACGCATGCCTCATTCTCATTTGTGTTCCAGATGAGGAAAAAGTTTTTATACATGTTTTTTCTCAATTCTTCCACTTCACCTCCCTTAGCCTCAATTTCTTCATCTGGGTTTGTAATCCCTAACTCAGAGGCTGCTCTGAATAGTAAATGCAATAACTCCTGGAAAGACCTAGCATAGAGCTTGGCATAGAGTGGACACTCCACAAATATCGCTATGGATAAATTTAGGTGAAACTAAAGGGGCATCAACTCCTTCTTGTTCTGACACTGTTAATGTGATTCAAGTTAAGTCCTTGCACCCGCCCATTCAACCAGTGACCTTTCTTAAACCCACATTTCAGGAAGAAGCCTCCATCAATATTTCTCTCCCTCTTTTATGGAATCTCTTCTGCAAACATTGCTTCTCCACACTCTTAACCAAGGCAGCTCCTAGGTTGGCATAAGTCCCTGGAAGCCCAGAAATCCATCTACCCTTCTTTACTCAACCGTTCTTATTCTCCATGTGAATCTATTCCAAATTCCACTCCCTTTGCTGATTCAAGAAATCTTAAATCGAATATGCCACTCCTTCCAAAGTTTACATTTATAAAATAGTGCTATTGTCACCTTACTTGTTTTATGTGTGATATATTCATGGGGATTTTGATATTCACCTATCTCAAGCTTGTCAGAGAACTATGCTGTTTCAGAGAACAAAACAAAAATCTATGACTGAAAGGCAGAGGGTTGTCAAAAAATGGAATTTGGTGTATCAGAAGAAAACCATTCTACTTCACCCAAAGTATCCTAAAGCTTTCAGATGACCCTTGACCAGCGATAATACCATATTTATTTTGGAAAAGATTACATGCCATCACCACACTAAAATTTGGTAATCCAATGAATTTATGCAACTCAAGAAGGCAATGGAATTTAAAGTCTTTAGGGAAAGGGCAGCAAAGTACCGTCTAGAATAATTTACAAAATGTAAAGAAAATAAATTAGGTAATATAAACATATAGAAAGCTAATTGGAGGGGTCTTAAAAATTCAATCACCATAGAGGAGAAATGCATATTTATTGAGTTCTATGCTAAGTAATTCACATATTTCACACACAAGAAATGTGGTAACATATGCAATGTTCTTAGCATAGAGGGTGGCATGTAGTGAATGCTTAGTAGAGGCTGAGTACTATCATCTCACTCAATTTCAGAAACATTTCTGTTTTGCAGACGAAGAAAATTGGTCTCTGAATATATGGGCAGCCAGGCAAACTTCACAAAAAGAGAATGTGGTGAAATCAGGATTCCAAGTGAATCTTCCAGACATTAAATATCATCCATTTTTTTTCTGCTGTGCTACACGACTTGCCATTTGAGCTAAGAAAGAGGACTTTTCTTTCAGAGAATGCCCCATTGCTCATTCACACCCTATCTTGGCAGATGCAAACACAATTCCATCAGAGGTAGAAGACACTCGAAATCTGCTTCCAAGTGATACTTAAGCCCATTGTGAGAATTTTAGTGCACTTCAAGTATATTCACTCATTCAATAAATATATAATGAACATCCTACTGTATGTCAGGAACTATTCTAGGCACATTTGCAGCACAACATCCCAGAACTCCTGCTCATCCCAGTCAACACCCTCTCCAGAGAAACCACTCTTCTGATGTCTATCACCAATATATTAATTTTGCCTGTTCTTGAACTTCATAAAATTTGAATTAGACAGGTTGTACTCTTTCTTGACTGGTTTCTTCCACACGGCATTTTATGCTTTACTTTTAATTTAGCATTATATAATAAATGGTTTCCTTCAGCAAATTTCATTCAACAGAGATTTATGGAGTGTTAACCAGGTGACACACACTGACGCAGACACTGTGCAGGAATATTCACTATACCCAGTATTATTCAACAATATATTGAGGTTCCAACAAATAAGATAAGAAGGAAAATTTTTTTAAAAAGATAAAACACTTGGAAGAGATTAAAATAATCTCTTGTTTTGATGGTGAGGTGACTGCTTACCTAGAGAATCTTAAAATATTATACCAGAATTAATGCAATATTTGGTAAGGTGATGAAGAAATACATTTAACAATAGTCTTTTTCTGTTATAACAATGCACTTCTAGAAATCAAAATCGACTTTTTCATTTCTAAAGGTATTATTGCGCATGAATGCCCATATATTTGTCCTTCTTGACACATAGGGATAAATAAGTTAACAAAAGAAACAAAACCCTTGACCTCATTAAACACATATTCTAGAGAGGATAAATGAAATATAATCCATTAACACAATAAGTAAAATTGTATGGTAGGCTATAACTTGAAAAGTATGTTAGAAGTGGAAAATTAAGCAAGGTAGGGGGAAATTGCCCATGCAAAGGGGGTACAGTTCTAAATGGAGAGATCATACTCTCAAGCTACCTTAATCAAATCAGTATAACACTGGATGGGGAAAAAAAGGTCATGGAAAAAGAAAAGAAGATCCAGACTTGGCTTTAAATATGTACCATAATTTAAGGTATAATAGAGATGTTATTTTAATTTAGAGGAAAGAGAAGTATGCTATTTATAAAATAAAGCTGGAACAACCACTATCCATCTAGAAGTTAATAAAAGTGGACCACTCTGCTATACTATGCAGAAAAAATAAAGCCCATTTAGGATAGAGACCAAACCTAAATGTAAAAATAATGATAATAACAAAATGATGTAAAAAAATCTCACATGTAAAACTAGAAAGACAATGCATCCTTCATTCCTACATATTTACTGCACCTTGTTTATGCTCGGTGTTTGAGGCACATAAATGAACAAAACACAGAGCTCCATGTTTAATAAGTAGCAGACAATAACAAGCAAAATAAACAATTATATGATTGATTTTGTCAGGAAATAACAAATGCTATAGAAAAAAAGGAATAAAGAGCATAAAGCAGTGAAAGAGAAGCTGTGAATGCTGAAGCCAGAGTGGGTGGGTAGAGAGTAGGTCAGACTACAATACTAATTAATGCCAAAAGATAGGACTGAAAATGTGGCACTTGAGCGAAGACTTGAGGAAGGTGAACTAATTATTCAGGCAGATTCCTTGGACCAGAGAACCCTGAGCAAAGGCAAGAGTTGATATAAAGGTTCTAATGTGGGAGTGTGCCTTGGGTCTTTAAGGAAAAGCAAGGTAGGTATGTGGCTACAAGAAACTGAGTGGGGTGGGGGAGGGGGATTGAGAGAGAGAATTGAATCAGGTCACATAGAGCACTGTAGGCCCTTTTAAGAACTTCATGTATAACCATTACATCTGAAAAACTAGAAATTAAGCCCTATTTGACAAGATAGAAATTATAAATCTTACTGATTTACATACCATAAAAAAGGAAACAGACAAAACAACAGATTTGGAAAGAAGTATTTGCAGTACCTAAGATTCACTATATCTATACTATACACTAAATAGAAAAATGTAACAAGAGTATTGAAGACAATTCACAAAAGAAAAAAACAGAAGAGTTCAACAGGTATATGAAGAGTTTATCTACCTTTCTAGTAGTTAAGTCAATGAAAATAGTGACATATGGATATATGTCTGTAAGACTGGAATAAATTAATAAAAACGCTATAATTCTAATCACTGGCTAAGATTCACAGTTACACTTTGTAGTAGACATATGAATCAATGCATTTTAAAGCAGTTTGTCAACATCTAGTAAGATTAATGACATTTATGGAAACTATAATTTTAAGTGATTGCTTTTACACCTTTGTAAGTCTTTTTATCATAATCAATACAAATATTTATATAAAATTTGACTCTACAACCTGATTTCGTGTATATGTGTGTGTGTGTATGTGTGTGCAAAAGAGTGCATGTGTGCACACATACTCATTTGGTATTTTTGGATGGGCTCAACATTGGAAAAAGATGCCCAGTGATTTTGGCTTTGGCACCAGAACCCTGGTTTAGTCAAACTTGTCTGTTTTGTTTTATACATAATAATATACATATAAGCATGCATAAGTATATATATTTTTAGATTTATATTTCATATATATGCAAGTAATTTTGGCATAAAAATTCAAGCTTACAAAAACAGGCTTTTATTCCAATATTCATTTTTTGTTGTTGTTGTGGAAACTAAGGCCCAAAGAAACAACCAACTTTACAGAGTCTGTGAATAATAAAGCCAGACATAGCTCTTTTTCTTTCTTTTTTAAAAAATCATGCCAATGTTCTTTCTGGAAAAAAGAGCCTGAGAATTTTGAATTAGATGTGTTCACATAATATATTGCTTGCTTGTCTTCTCTTAGTCCACTCTAGATTTTTTCCACTGTGTTCCAGAGTCTCCCAAACTTTTTAAAGTTTATGCTTGAAATAAAGCAGCATTCAAAAGTTCTCTGTACTGAGGACAAATGTGTTGATTATTGTGTTATATTTCCCATTATAGGAACATCAGAGAGAAATATCTGGACAACAAGTGGCCATGGAGTAGAAATGGAGAATTACTGGGAAATGCATGCAATTCTGTGGACAAGGGACAAAGGATTCTGAAGGCACTGATGCCAAAAAATTCATATCAGAAAAGAGCAAAGAAAGAGGATTTTGTCCCAAGATTTTTTTAAAAATTACAAATACAAATATCAACAAAGGTCCATAGATGTTTTAAATTTTATTCCAAGTGGAAAAAAAGTCTTCCAATTTTGTTGAACACTTTCTTTAGGCAATAAAGCTTATATTTATTTACAACCTCACATTTAAT
This sequence comes from Orcinus orca, assembly GCF_937001465.1. Classification (NCBI taxonomy): domain Eukaryota; kingdom Metazoa; phylum Chordata; class Mammalia; order Artiodactyla; family Delphinidae; genus Orcinus; species Orcinus orca. The sequence continues at coordinate 21,658,015 of NC_064578.1, forward strand.
CATCCTGATCTATGTCTAGATTTATATAAAGAAAATAGCCAAGACCAAGAGAAGAGAAGCAACTTGCCTAAGGTCACAGAGTCAGCTATCAGCACTTCCAGAACTGGACTTGTATGTTCTGACACATTCATTATCCCATCCCTTTCCTCACAGAATAACCGGGGGTGAGATCTTGAATGACTGCAGAAAACGGAGAACCCATAGTTCCAGGGACACAAAAGTAAAACAAAAGCATTTTCAAATATATCTACTATAACTGAGGAGAACACATCTTCTGCAATGCTGATATCAGCTTTTTATTTCTGGACACAGATAAAAGTTACATGCTGTACATCACCACTGAGGACATAGCTTCTTGAGGGTGGAAGACTGATGATTCATCTCCTACTATTTTGTATCTTTTTGACTTCATAATACTTTTCTTTTTCCACTGAGCTTTGAGCACTTTGAAATCATGAAATATATCTTTGATTTTTGGTCCTTGGGGCAAGCTTAATATGATCACAAAGTAGATGTGGATAAATTAATGAATGATTGAATGAATGAATGGGTGCATTTCCAACTTACAAGTGCAAAAACACTTCTACTTGTGGACATGCGACCTCAGGAAGTTGTTGGTGACTCCCAAGCGCTTAATCACTGAAATCGCTTATTATCATATATGTGTGTGTATGTGTGTGTATGTGCACACTGACAGTCACTTCCCCAGTGTTGTCAGTCAGAATAATTCAATACTTAGGGCACTTTATGTTTTGGTATGACTTCAGAATAAATGTATCTTCTTGAGCCACTGATAATCTTTGATTTGAAATACAATTTGGGGGAGGCTATCATAGGTCAGTTACTATGCCAGGTGCTAAGAATAAAATAGGCAAAAACAATTTCTCTACATGTGCAGAAACTCAGAGATAAGTTTAAGACAAATACGTACGAGGAACTAGAGAGCACTAAGAAGGGCTTTGGACTTGTATTTGGATGTGAGACCTGAAGGATGAATATAAACTGTGCATTCAGAGACGGTGGGCATAGGAGTAGGCAGTGGACTATTTGGGGAAGCTTTTACAGACTGATGGATCTTCATGTGTGAATGGCACATGGTACATGAGAAGATCTGAGAGAAGATATACTTTCATGAATGTGGAGTGTCTATGTTTACTTGGAATGATAAGAAGAAGGAGATAAAATCTGAGAACAAAGAGAAAATAAACTCTGAGAGATAGGAGAAAAAAGCGATAAAATCTGAGAATAAGCAGTACCAAATCACAAAGAGCCTTGTAAACTTAGCCTAATATCTTAAACTTTATCAAGGGCTTTGAAGGTTATTGAGTGGTTTCAAGTAGGGGGTGCAGTGTTATCTTCAGGTTGCTTTTGAGAAAGGTTACTCTGCTGTGTGAAAACATGGTGAGATGGGCAACACTGAAAGAAGATATGTTTCTTCATCTAAGATGCTAACACAGTTGGAAACCAGCAGGGTGTGTTTGAAATGGGTCCTGTTTCATTTGATACACTAGTGCAGGTAGGATTTGAGATAGAGCCAAACACAGAGCCTGGCACAAAATACGCATGCAAAATATCTCAGTTTCTCCCCACTCACTTCTAATTTCCTCCTTTTCTCTTGTCCTATAATTTTCTTAAGTGCTCTTATACGTTGCTCATGTTATGTCTGTTTTATGTATGTGTGTGGGAGAGTGGGGTAAGAATTGGCCTACCTACAGTCAAATCTCCAGGCAGCATCGAGTCTTTCAAGAATCACATTCAATTTCTTATCCATAAAAACACCAAACGGCGGATGACGCTGGTGCTGCGGGAGGGCCCAGAGGCCTTGGGGGCCCTGGAATGGGAGGCCGAGGTGGCTTCCTCAGAGGCTTCAGCCTAGGGGTCCTGGGCCGGGGCCAAGGCCATGGAGCTCACAGAGGCAAGGCCGAGGACGAGGAGAGGCTCCCTGTCACCAAGCTGGGCCGCCTGGTCAAGGACATGAAGATCAAGTCCCTGGAGCAGATCTATCTCTTCTCTCTACCCATCAAGGAATCTGAGATCACTGACTTTTTCTTGGGGGCATCCCTCAAGGATGAGGTTTTGAAGATTATGCCTGTGCAAAAGCAGACCTGTGCTGGCCATCGGACCAAGTTCAAGGCATTTGTTGCCACTGGGGATTACAACGGACAATGTGGTTTGGGTGTCAAGTGCTCTAAGGAGGTAAGCCACTGCCATCCGTGGGGCCATCATTCAAGCCAAGCTCTCCATCATCCCAGTGCAGCAAGGCTACTGGGGGAACAAGATTGGCAAGCCCCATACCATCCCTTGCAAGGTGAATGTCCGCTGTGGCTCTGTGCTGGTGTGCCTCATCCCTGCCCCCAGGGGCACGGGCATTGTCTTAGCCCCTGTGCCCAAGAAGCTACTGATAATGGCTGGAATTGACAACTGCTACATCTCTGCCAGGGGCTGCACCACCACCCTGGGCAATTTCGCCAAGGCCACTTTTGATGCCATTTCCAAGACCTACAGTTATCTCACTCCTGATCTCTGGAAAGAGACAGTGTTCACCAAGTCTCTGTATCATGAATTCACTGACCATCTTGTAAAGACCCCCACCAGAGTTTCCATGCAGAGGACGCAGGTGCCAGCTGTAGCCACCACATAATTTTATATGAGAAAAATAAAGTGAATGAAGCTGGTTAAAAAAAAAAATCACACTCCAGCTCTTTTAATGCCCTTTCAATTTCTTTTTAGTTCTATTTTGAATAGGACTCTCTCTCTCCAGGTGTTCCTTATCATGGGTGGGAAAAAAGAAAGGGGAGAAAGTTATGATTGTCCTTTCCTCCAGTCTCTGAGTGTGACATTGTTCTGTCCATATACAATCTCCCCAATTTTCAGGTATACATAGAGGTCAAGGAAGACATTTTTATCATCCTTTCCCTTATATGTCCTTGTTATCTGTGATCTTCTTAAGAAGAACCTGTGGTGAAGTAGTAAGTTGACGAAGTCC